>NW_026000076.1:511307-517242 GCF_001458135.2 Marmota marmota marmota | reverse complement strand
CCCGCCCCAAACACACACACAACATAATTCTTTTTATCAGCCCCAGAAAACTAAAAAGTATCACATTGTGTAATAAATGAGTTTAAAACAAATAAAAGGTAAACTCTAAATCTCAGAACAGAAGATCGTGTCTTTGACATATTTTGTCAGCATCACATTGTTAATTAATAAACTACATGTAGTAAGCATGTAGTAAACATCTAGGACATGTATTTATCTCTAATGTTTACTAGCTGTTGAAATAGATTAAGATTTACATAAATCATTATGAAAAATTTTAATTGGATAATTTTCCTTGAATGGCTATTATTAACATTTCTGAGGCACTTCTAATTAATGTGCCTTTCATGTGTTTATTTGCTATCTGAAGTCTGGAAAATTGGAAAAAATAATTAGGTAACCAACACATTTTTTTTCCTCAAAAATGAATTTTTATATCATTTCCAGTTTCATTTTAACTATATTAGACTTTTTATTGATTATGAGCACTGAGGTTCAACAACTCTAACAAGGTTACAACTGAGATTCCTAGAGAGCACATACATAATAAGATACTTTATATTCAGAATAGACATTTACATTTAAAAACATGTATCTACTGGAAATGAATTTAAAAAACATAGTTGTTTTTATGTATTAGCACGTATCACAAATAACACATTTTTTATAAATTTATTAATAAATAAAATTAGCCAAGCCTTTTCACCATTTCTTCTGCCCCTAGACTACTATCTAAAGAACCAGAAACATGTTTCAAGGATAATAATATCCATTCCTACTAGTAAAAACTCTCATTTTGCTTTGCTGATACTCGTGAATGTCAGAGAAAGTAATTATTAATTAAAAGCTGCATTTAAATAGAGTTTTCATAAGATATTTTAATAAATTGGCTTATTGGGTTTCTATACATCAGCAGTTTTAGAAAACTCTGCAAAAACATTATAAATTCCATATTTTAATATAGCTATGAATTTGTTTTTAAAATTTTTCCTTCATTAAATAATCATAATGTGATATTATACTATAAACAAATTATATAAAATATTCTCAGAAGATAAAACTGAAACTTAATTTCCACTGAACTTTAGTATCATACTTAAAAGGACTCAAACACTTTGTAAATTAATGAGTTATTCAAACTACAGTGACTCCAGGGTGATTAGAACTATTCATGATGTCCTTGGAAGTAACTGAGACTTTCAAAGAAACATTTTAGAGGGTGAAATGGCTCCAAATAATAGTATCTTTATGTCATTTTTCTAAAAACTTTCAATTAATATATATATATATATATATATATATATATATATATATATATCACTTAGTCATTTGGCCAGACAAGAAAGAATATTCTCTTTAAATCTATCACAACAAAAATCACTTCTCCTAATTGAGATATAGTGCCCAGATTTATTACTATTGATATGTTAGAAATAAAATATATAAAATACTACACAAATATTCATGACTGTGCTAAAAAGACACTGTGTTGATATTTAATCATTTAAATAACTTACCTTTTACATATCTGGAAGTTGTTGCTCACCAGGGTATCTTATCAAGTCACTTGGAAAGCAAATTTAATTGTGATGCTCCCTGCCAGGACCATTTATTTCAACTAGCTTCATTTCCTGACATTGTTATATGTCCTGGGGACAACTACCTTGGCCTCATCACTGTGTCCTTGCCTCTGTTAACTCCCTCACTTCCTGTAACAAAATCTCAATACACAGTTTAGGGATGCTCTTTAAGGGAGTCGGGGTCAAAGCTTACTTTCTGGAGCCCTGAGAAATGAGACCGGAAACCTGCCAATGAGTGACCCAGGAGTGTCAGCACGGATTTCTTCCACAAGGCGTCTCTGTTGCACCTCTACAGGTGTTGGACACCCCTTAATGGGAAAGGAAGCAAACTAGGCAACTATTTGCATCTTGGGGCCCTGATTGGCCCCCATGTCACTTGAAAGCCATAAAGTAGTTTAGGATGTCAGTAATTGTTTTCTACCACACTGATTTCACAGGTTTTTAGTAAAGAACTGGGAGGTGAGACAAATTTTGATATCACTGATCTCAAACATTGTTTTTCATATCTTTCACTTCAAACATACACTACTTCTAAATTCAACTCCAATTTCATTTTGCCTCTGTTTTTGAGGACATTGCACAAAACACACATTTTCTCTACATCCATGCTGTGGTGTCTGTAATCAACTTGTTCTAGGATCATAATTCTTTCTCTAGCCTTCCCACATTACTCCCCCAATTTTTTCCCAACCCTGAAAATGAAAATAACAGATTCTATTCTCTGATTGTCAAGGATGCCATTTTCTTTTCATCTTTATGACTGCATCAGACTGTTCCAAAAATGCAGTTGAAGAGGAAGTAGGGAGGCAAGAGGAACCCTTCATTTGTAAATGACTTTTAAAGAAGACTGTGCAGAGAGGGGCTTTTTATGTTCATTCATTCAAATAGAAGAAAAAGCAAAACAAAAACACATCAGCAGTATTCTTTAATAGGATCTTCATATGAACAGAGAAAAAGATCCACTGATTTTGATGCAGGCAATTAAGAATAAATTAGTGTTTGCTTAAATTAAGAATAAATTTAGTGTTTGCTTCTTAGACTTTTTTTTACTTGTCTTTGTGATATTATACATGAAATTAAAATGTCTTGGTGTCTGTGAAATGCACATTCTTATTTCTCCAAAATTGCCCTTAAGTTACAAAATTTTATTCTTAACATTCAAGTTCATTTACTTTAGAGTGAAAAATAAGATACTCATTTTTGTTTAGGTCCTTTAGAGATTATTTCTAAGGAAAAAAAAAAACACCAAATGTCTGTGTTTATTGCAAATATTTATGAAATATAATTTTTATTACATATTGTTAAAGGATACATACGACTAATTTTCTAGGCAAATTATATCATAATTTGATTATAGTTCCTAGAGGCTAATTTTGGATCCAGGAGACTATACAATCAACATGTAGGGTATTAAATGTGTTGGGGCTCCTAAAAGACACTCATTGGAAATCTAAACATTAAACACATTGTGACAAGCATTACGATGTTTTTGTTGATTTGCTTTATTTTTCAAAAACAGGAAAAAAAAAAGACTTTTGGATTGTGAATTTTCTCTATAGGGCTATTCTAAGGGTGGGAGTTTTATAATAATTAGCACAATGTTTCCTCTAACATTTTCCCTGGAGTAGAGTCACTACAAAACACCTTCTCAAAACCCATCCAAGATATTTCTCTCTCTCTCTCTCTCTCTCACACACACACACACACACACACACCCATACACAGTTGTGTTGCTTCTTTTCAGGCTTGGGTACAGAGCAAAACAGACTATTGTGAAAAGATACTTGTCATAAACTGCTTTCTGTTTAAAACAACAATAGCAACAAATAACATTATTGTCAAACCTAAATCCTGACATCATGTCAGCATGCCAAACAGAAGGGGGAAGTAAACTGGCGCCTTTGGAAATGCATCAGGAAGCATGTCTCCTTACACTGAGAATTCTCTTTAAACCAGATTGAATCATTTTGAAAATTCATGCAATGGCATATAGATTGAGGTTAAGTGAATACAAGTATGAAAAGAAAATTGATGTGTTCTTTAATGAGAGGGACAATTGGGTAATGTCAAAATACTGACAGAAACCTCTCTCTGTATTTCATAATCAAGGCAAATATTGTTGACATGCCTTCTTGACATAGGAGTAAAAGCATATTAAAGCAATTAAAATAAAACTGTTGAAATCTCAAGGTCACTTGAGATAATGACTGTTGTGTCGTATAATAAGACACATTTCCCCAGTGGCACTGTACCAATAAATTCTTAGGTAATTTAGCATTCATGTGAATTATTACACATAATTGGAAAGAGAAAAGCAAAATTATTCACAGAATTGTTATTGAAGAAGTGAAGATGAAATCAATCTCTGTTAAACATACAACAGTGTCTTTCAAGTGATTAATTTTCTTGCAATGATGAGTTTGAGATGGTCATGATACCATTCCCTGTGAGCAGCTGTATGATATCACATCTATCCACACAGTGTTGCACCTAGACATTTCCACGTCTGACTTGAGGTGCTGCTGCTACAGGATGGTGCTTGTCAAGAAGTACAAATAGCTAACTTAGTGCTTCATTATTTAAAATAAATCTCTTTTGGTTTTGTCTATACTGATTGGCCTTAAATGAGGTTTTCGTGTCATATGATTATCATATGTATGAAATTGGCAGAGTTCCTCTAAAAGAATTATTTTTTAAATTTTTATACAAATTAAATTCTTTATAATGATACATATGGCACATTAAATACAAAACTAAGTATAGCAATTTGAACATTTGAAAGAGAAGGTCAAAGGCTTACTGCCAACATAGTGCCATTTAAAAACCATGCACTATAATTTTAAATACTTCATAAAATAAATACTAAACTGGTAATGAGAACTGGGAAAGGTCCCCTGGAAAATCTAACTCCTAACAATAGTTCTAGCTCGGACTTTGGTTTAAATCTTTACACGGACATGATCTCTTATATATGAGATATAGTTGTTATGTCATAAAACCCTACTTCCTTCAGCTTCCTATACTTATATAAATCTATCTAATTTCACAACAATTTTTAGGCTATTTGAAACTTTTTGCATAAATATAACTCATAAATTCAAATCTTGTTTTTATTGTGTAGAATAACTAACAACTCAAATGTACAGGGTAGTTAGCAAAACTGAGTCTCATGGTCAAGGTCACAAACACAAATCCTGCAGTGCCGGGCAATATACGAGGCAGTAAGGAAAAAGGTAACTAAGAAATGATTCTTCCTTATAAGTGTCCTAGCATAGTGAGAGACAATCAAATGAACAATTAAAGTGCTCTTGAATAAAGCTGTGCTAGAGAAAAGGACTAGGTGTTAAGGGAGCCACACAGAAAGAGATGTAATTCAGGGTACAATAAGAGGGTTCAAGGAAAACCTCCTGAAGGAAACAATGCTTAAGTAATATTGAGTTCCTTCACAGATCTCCCACGTCCTAAAATCCTGCAGCAAAGTGCATCATTCCTTACCTTAGGACGGTCCTGATTCTGTGGTATGGTTCTCTCTCCATTTCAAACACATTGTCTAAATGTCTTCCACCTAGAAAATACTACCTGCTTAACTGGATTCTCTTATTATCTGCCTTCTCCAATAAAATAACCACTGGCCATTTGTGGCTATTTTAAGTCTAAATTAATTTAATTTTTAAAAATATATTATAATACAAGGAAATAAAATTAAGTACTCAGCTCATTTGCAGTAACTACGTTTCAAATCCTCAACAGCTACATGTGAGTAGTGGCTACCATATCAGAGAGTGAAAAACAGAGTTTAATCCTGGCAGAAATTTTTATGGGGCAGCTGTGCTGTAGGTAGTACCTGTTCATACTCACATGTGTTTTCCATAGAAGGACCATGCACTATAATTTTAAATACTTCATAAAATAAATACTAAACTGGTAATGAGAGGGACATTACCAGTTTAAAGAATTTAATTTGTATAAAAATTTAAAAAATAATTCTTTTAAAGGAACTCTGCCAATTTCATACATATGATAATCATATGACACGAAAACCTCATTTAAGGCCAATCAGTATAGACAAAACCAAAAGAGATTTATTTTAAATAATGAAGCACTAAGTTAGCTATTTGTACTTCCTGACAAGCACCATCCATGGTCCTTCTACTAAATTCCAAGTTGGTTTGTTAACCTAATCTGCTAGGAAAAAAAATCTGGTTCCAGGCTGTAGTTGTGGCTCAGCAGTGGAGTATTTGTCTAGCACGTGTGAGGTGCTGGTTTCAATCCTCAGCACTACATAAAAAATAAACAAATAGATAATAAATAAAGGTGTTGTGTCCATCTACAACTAAATATATCAATCAATCAAT
>NW_026000076.1:490534-511294 GCF_001458135.2 Marmota marmota marmota | reverse complement strand
TATATATATATATATATATATATATATAATAATCTGGTTCCTAATTCTCATTTTACCTTCTCCCACTCATCTTCTTTTCACAATTTTAGGGATGAAATACCAAAGCTCTAAGAGTTAGGATAGAATCACTCACCCTGTGATTAACTGTGTAGGTGTCCCTAGGTATGGTTGGGAAAAGTGTTAAATCCCAATTACTGCAGCCACATTGAAATGCTAGGATGCTCTCACACCCTTGAGCAGTGCACAGAAGGACAGAAGATTCAGGCAAATCTCACAGTGCCCTGATTTTGTTTTCTTCTCATCACTTGTTCAGATACCCAGGAGAAATGGTTTATTTTTGCTAAAGCTTTTAAGAAAAATACATCTTTGCTTTGTTGAACTGATGTTGTGTTGAGATGGTATATAATTCTTTTATATTTGTTGTATAACAGGCATACCAACACTCCTTTCCTGAATGCCCTTTGTTTTTTTCAGATTATGGTAGGAGAAGGAATTCTCTACTGTTGCCTCTCCAAAAGAAGAAATGGAGTTGGACTGGAACCTAACATTAATGCTGGAGGCTGCAACTTCAACTCTTTTCTTAGAAGAGCAGTCAGATTTGTTGGTGGGTGTGAGGAGTCACAAAGAAAGGAAATGTTTTTACAAATAGAAATGTTATATTTAATTACAGATATTAAGTCTCTAAAGCTATAATTTAGATGTATAATTTAAGTACATGATGTGTTTTACATTATACAAGAAACTGTTAAAACACCAAAATTTAGGCTATCTGCAATCTATTATTTACAGTTATGGTCCTTGTTTGGAAAGCTAACTTGCCATGCATTTCAGTGTATTTTTTTCTTACCTCAAGTTGAAGCATGAATTTACTTTAAATGGTTGAATGTGTGTTCAGTTTTTCTTAATGGAGAAAAAACTTGAGCAAGCCAGTGCAATAACTCTTCAGAAGTTACTTTAGTCACATCTGTGATTTCATTTCTTGGAGTGTGTTCATCCAGAAGTTATTGCATGTGCAAATGGCAAAATGTCACAATAGTATACTGCTTCGTGGCTATTTTTCCTGTAATCTCTAACTCTTCTTTTTTTTTTTTTCTATGAGACCTGTAGGAAATCTATAGGCCTGATTAAGCAGCATCTGAATCAAAACAATTTCTAAATCTTCATCTCTTCTAAATTAGCATGGGACCATAGTAATATAGTTTGAGTCATTGTCCTTTTTTGTTTTCATAAGTGAGTTAAGTAACCACCCATAATATACCACACCAACCTAAATGTTTTATAGTCACTCCAAGAAAGTCAGTAAAAGTTATTTTTATGTATGACATGTCAGTTCAAAGGAGTAGGTAGCTACATTTAATATCTAGTAGATGATTAAATGTAACCTTTTCTGTTGCAAGAGGAAATATCTGATCTAAATCATTTCCTAAAGTCTGCTCCTCTAAGCATCATATTGAAATGGTAAGAAAACAATAGGACCCTTAGCAGGATCCAAGGCAAGGAAATAAAACTCCAGGACACAAAAGCTCATCTCAAAGAAAGTTTTCCCTAACATAACCAAGTGTGTGGACAAAAGGGCATTTACCTTCTCTGAAATGCTGTCAACAACCTCAACATCTGTATACCTAAAGATTCTAGTTTTCCAAAAGCATAAGTACATTTCCCTTATTATTTAAACTCTTTGCAAAGTCCTTGCATACTTCTAGGAATAAGAAGGTGGAAATAAAATTTCTGTATCATGAATCCCAGGTGTGCGGGCAGAGCAGGAATTGAAAGAGTGTTAGTTTGATGACATTAAATAGAGAAGAAAAATATAAAACAGGGTAATGTGCAAGCCAGGGCTCTTGGTCTAAAGGTGGCTAGTGAAGAATTACCGAGATGCCTTTCATAAGGATTTCTGAGTAACTCATGAATCAGAATCAGGCAATCAAGTAAGAATGAATTCAGGGAATCAAGACAATATGTAGGGAGCCAGTCAGTTCCAGGCCATGTGTACATAATCACAGAGCAAGACTCCTAAGGACAAGGACAAGCAAGCTACCACAAGCAGACATATTTTTTGACAAAAAAAGATAGAATTTTGGTGAAGATATAAAAACATCATCCCCAAATTCCAAACACTGAGGGAGGCTCCATAGCTGTGTTCCTACATTATGATTGTTGTTTCCATGACAGAACCTGCAAGCCTCTTCTCTGTTTTAATTAGCATTCTAGCATGAATGTAGGGAATGAGAATGGATTTGATAGAGTTTGGTTTAACTGTTGGCTAGAGTGATGGACCACAAGAAGAAAGCCCTGGCAGCATAAAAAAAATGCCTAGCAAGTTTAAATTTAGTTTTATTTTTGATTCATTCTTCCAATTTAATCCCTCTCAATTCACACAGTTGGTCACCTTAAGGTGTGCCAGGTGTTTCACAAGTGGCCTATGGTAGACAACGTTAAAGATTGGCCCTATTTAACAAAACTGACAAAAATGCCTTAAATTACTACTTTGGAAATACTCATTCTTAAGTATCTGTTAAGAAATTTAGGAATTTTCTATACTATCTTCTCAAAATTAACCTAGGGAAATTAATGATGACAAGCGATTTTGAGGTCTCCATGTTAAGGTGCAATAAACAGGATTGAAGCTGATACAGCATTGGCACTGGCCATCAACTTGGTAACAGCTTTTTTTCATTTTGCTTGTAGGTGTTCATGTCTTTGGACTATGCTCTACAGCTCTCATTACAGATATCATACAACTGTCCACAGGATATCAGGCACCATACTTTCTGACTGTGTGCAAGCCAAACTATACTTCTCTGAATGTATCTTGCAAAGAAAATTCCTACATTGTGGAAGATATTTGCTCAGGATCTGACCTTACCGTTATCAACAGTGGCAGGTTAGAAACTGAGATCTAAGAACATTTCATGTCAACGTTTTCATTATTCAGTAACTGTTTGGGGTACTACCTTAAGCATGATATATCAGTCATAACAACTTTGATCCCCCCCCCTCAATTTAACAATTTCTTTAGTGTTTGTAACAGAAATCCATTGGTGGCTCATTCCAAATCCCTCTTGTATTCTCTAGATTTTAGCATTATAGTCTCCTACTAGTCTTCATATCATAGTATTCCAGTCACACCTTAAGACTGGAATGACCTAAAAGCAAACTGCTACTCATTTGGTTTTAGGTTACCACAATTGGTTTACTTTAGGATATTTACTTTAGGATATTTAGCCAATATTTATATTGGCTAAAGTGGAACACTAAAAGCCAATGTAGTAAATATCTATCTCATATCTTTTGTACAAAGAATCATGAATTTTCACTTTGGTTGAGTTTGGAAAGAGGTAACCTCTACAAGGTCATTTGTTTTCTTTGAATGAACACAGAAGATTGGAACAGCTTCTGGCCTTACATTTCAGAAAACAAAGGAACAGGAAAACTCAAGAACTACTAAAGCATTGATTTTTTTTCAATCAATAAAGTGAAGATAAACTTTTATGACAGGAGAAAGTACCAAAGAAACTTACAAGAAATAAATTATAAAGGAATATGGGGCAATAAATGATTATGATACATTTGGATTGGTCATTCAGTGAGTTCTCAAAGATCTATCGAAGAGTGAAAAATACTTTGATAAGTAATCTTGAAGAATCAGAACTCAATATTTCATGATATACATTCAAGTTCTCATGACCTTTCAATAATCAAGACCTGTCCTCAGTGATTTTAAGTTCTATTACATTATTTCATCTGTGTTAATAATAAATACCAAATAATTAGGAGAGCACTAATATACATGAATTTTATTTTTCTCAATTTTTAACCCATAGCAAAAAAAATCTGTCTTCTTTTTGGACCATCCTTTTCAGTTTTCTCTTCCACTATTCTGTCATCCAGCACACCAACCCTGCTCCTTTAATTGCTTAACTAAATAAAAAAGCTCTGATATTCTTGAGACGATAATTATTTTAAAGTGGAATACACTGAGAAACATGTTGTTAAAATTGGATTTTTCTTAGGCTTTCCAGAGTATAGAAGATCTACTGCTGTGAGAAAATACTTTTGTCTTTTTACAATTTTTTTGTAAATTAAATTGCATACTTAAAATCACAGAAAAGTTTTAAAGCTGTAAATCTTTAGATTTTTATGAACTTTTACTTTAACATAATTATAATACTGAAGAACAATTATCCTTTTTTCCATTCCATTTCTATTTTTCCAACATCATTTCAATGGCGTAATCAAGAAGTTCCTTTGTCAAGCTGGTACTTATTAATACAGGAAAGCACATCCCTAGTATTCTTTAACACTAATGGTGATTAGCAGTGGCAGGTTTTTTTTTTTTAATTGCCAGGTTTTCCACAGAAAACTATACATAAGTTAAATTTACCGTTATTGTCTTGTGGCCTAAGTTGACCATTTTAACCACCCAGGGTTGAGATGATTGCTAACATTGTATCTAAGCTAAAAGACATAACTGGACTGTCTTCCTTTGGCAGAAAGTCGTTCCCTTCTCAACACGCGACCCTCGCTGCCTTTGCAGCCGTGTACGTTTCGGTAAGTAATTAGTTCTTTTTCATTAAATTGTGTCCTGTAGAAAATCAGAGGAACAATCATTGTCTCCAGGTGACTAATTAGTTCATAAGCTTGAACAGTGCATCCCTTCAATGCAATGGCATCAAAAGCAGGAATCAAAAGCTACTATTAAAAAAATGGTACAGTAAAAATTTTTTTCTACAGTTATAATTATATTTATTTATCTTGTATCCTCTTAATGCAATATTATACTTTGTTGAGAGGGTATTGTGAAATACACGAATATTACAAGTACTAAAAGAATTATACACAAACACACACACACACACACAATTTTCAATATTTATGTAACAATGGTGATTTCTAGGTCAGTATAAATTTGAAATGTTGTGCAATGAATAGTCATTGTAGCCCATGAAGTCTTTTATGAGGAAAATGGACTGTAATTATGTGACAACTAACATGGAGATTAAATTGTGATCTAATTCTACTGTCTCATTTTTTTTTAGACTTCCATGTAATTAAATGAGAGATCTGTTATTTATTTGATGAATTTTGTCATGCATTTCCCCTCTTACCAGGTGGAGAATAGCCATAGCAGAAAGAAGAATTTTCTAATAAAATAGCTATTCGAGCATAATTAATCCATTTCTTTCATTTTTAAGATGTACTTCAATTCCACATTAACGGATTCCTCTAAGCTCCTGAAACCCCTCTTGGTCTTCACATTTATCATCTGTGGAATCATCTGCGGGCTAACACGGATAACACAATATAAGAACCACCCTGTTGATGTCTATTGTGGTTTTTTAATTGGAGGAGGCATTGCACTGTATTTGGTAAATAATTTATTATATTTTTTGATGAGCCACAGTTTGAAATGGAGAACTATACATACCATATTTTGCATAATAATAATTTGAACTATACATACCATATTTTGCATAATAATAATTTACTCAAAAATATTTTGTATTCATGAGACAAATCTCAGGCTGTGTCTCCATTCAAAGTTGAATTACACATCCCTCTTTCAGTATAATAATTTATTGAACTCTTTATTCTGAGCCAGAAGTTGTGATTTAAGAATTGCTGTATTTTATCTTTACAAAAATGACATATACTATTATTAATATAACTTTACAGATGAGAAAAGTGAGTATTTGTGAAAGCAAAGGTTTGTGAAAGTGAAGGTTTAATTTGCCCAATAACACAGATGTAGGCACCTAAATGTAATTTTGTTCCAACTATCAGTAAATTCTCTAATATTGTGTTACTTTCAAACCTGATCTTCAAGATAAGTATTTGCATCATAAGGAAACTGAGATTATCCATTTTACTTGCTCATTCATTCATTCATTTTTCATATATTCAATATCCACTCTTTTCTAGCACTGTGCTGATTATTAAAACAGTGAAAAATAAGAGGTTTTCTTTAGAAATTTACAATATAAAGATTACCATTAGCAATATGTTAAATGTTATAATAAGGTGTAAATGAAGCCCTTTGGGAATAGCAAACTGCCTAAGGAACATGAAGAAGCCTTTACAGAAATGATGTTTTTTTGTTTGTTTTTGTTTTTTAATATTTATTTTTTAGTTATAGGTGGACACAATATCTCTATTTTATTTTTATATGGTGCTGAGGATTGAACCCAGTGCCTCATGCATGGTAGGCAAGCACTCTACCTCTGAGCCACAACCCCAGCCCTGATGTGTTTATATTATTAAAAACATTAGAGTTTCTTAGAGTAAGGAAGGAAAGAGGGCAGTCAAGGAGAAGAAATTACATCTTCAAGGATATGGCCATGTGAAAGAGTGGAGGGTGAGGAAACAGGAGGAAGGAGAGATAAGGGGCAGATTTATAGCTTGGAAGAATGAACTAATGGTGACTTCATGAGCAGGGTGGGTAAATGATAGAGGAAACAGGTTGGTCAGGTAAAGGGGAGTTGATGAGTTCAATTTAATCAATAGGCAGCTGAATAGTTGCGTCTGAGGCTGAAAAGAATAATCAGTACTGAGATTTGTAAATGATGGATATTATTGGTAGAAGTATCAAAGTAGTTATTTGCAGCATATAAAATTGCCAAATCATAAGAATAAAAGGAGCCAGGGACTACCAATATGGAAGGAACATGCAGGAAAAAAAAAGGTAATAATGAAGGAAACTGAGAGGACCTGACAGAGAATAAAAGTTAGTTGTCTATAGCAGGAGTTCTAAATCATGTGGTCTTGTTACACTTGAGAATAGACAAGATGATTACAAAAAATAATAAAAGTACTGAAGTGTGCAATGATTTACTTTCCAATGTTGTAAACTAGCACAGTCAGGATTGTTACTTTACATCTCATTCTCACTCACATGTTTTCTTCAGTGGAGTATAAAGGGATCACATTAAAATTAGTGTGCTGGAAATGGTGCATAAGCCATAGGAGTATTGACCAGCAATGCTACAGTAGGAATAAAGAGGCTGAGAACTGCCACTCTCTAGTTCATACATTGCCTTTGCACTGGTGTAAGTGTCCTGGAATTAGTATGGGATTTACAGATCAAAAAATTGGGGGTGAATTTCAACTTTCCTGAAACTTGCCCATTTGGGAAAGTTACATAGCCTCTTAAAAGCCTGTTTCTTCATTTATAAAATGAGGATAATAACTATCTGTCTCATAATATGAAAAGAATTTTAAAATGAGATCAGCATCCTTGGACAATATCCAGAGCTTACTGTCCAGTGGAGGAGTTGTCCAAACTTACAAATTTAAATACAATCAATAGAACATTGAGTTACTTCTTCTGGTGAGTTGTAATGGTAACAGTTTAGACTGATACTATTTAAGAGGATTTTAACCAGGAATTAAAATAGCTGTAGATGCAGAAGCTTGACTTTATTCCATTCCTGTTTGTACTCCATGATTGGAAATTTATCAGTTCTAAGTCCACGATGTTCTTCATTGTGAAACATTCTATATAATGTTAAATTCAAACAATTCCATTGTTTAGTCTTGAAAGGTTGACAGTGGTTACCTTCTGTTGAAATAAGCACCCTAGTATATATCTGCTGCTTAATCTTAAAAGCTTCCCCAAAATCTTAAAACTCAGTAGAGATTCAATCTACTATATGTAAAAAAAAAGGTAATAACTTTGACTTTGAACTTTTAGCTTTTTCCAAATCTGAAACAAACAAAAAGATTGATAGACAAAATATGAAGACAAAATGAAGTAAAATTTGACTCAGACTGAGAGTAGTGGCATTAACTTAATTAAGATTCCCCCACTGAAGGTCAAGGGTAAATCTGGAAGGAACATGGGTCCACCATTTGGCAGTGGCTTCTGCCCTCTCTGCTGAGTGCACCCTGTACAAAGCTGAACAGGCAAGGCTGACCTCAATGTGAGTTGTGACAATATATTCTCTGACCTCGTTTCAAAACCGGAAATCACGTTTTATGAATGATCCATTGTTCTGTATTCTCTGCAACTCATCTACTTTTCAAAATAAGGTATGATTGAAAACTGAAGGCAAAATAAATCATTTAATTTTTTTAAGGTGTCACTCAACAGGGAAGTTCCCAAATCAATCCAGAAAAAAAAAAAAATGAATTGCTTTGAAAGATAGAACAAAATGTCCTTATTTCTTTCACTGTCTCCTTTTCCTCTCAGAATACACAGGGTAAATGTCAAAAACATCCAGGAGGATGGAAAAAAGAGATGGTGTCTGTGTTTCTGTACAATTAGTTCAGTTAATTAGGACAGAGCTTACTGTTTTCCCAAATAATTGTCCTGTTTATTTGTGGTTAAAAAAAAAAAAAAAGCTTCCCCCTGGCACCTGACTTATTTATGCATGTCATGCACTCTGGGGGAAACAGCAGGTATGCGTCCTAGAGCATGATATTTATGGTTTTGCCTTGAACTAGGGCCTGTATGCTGTGGGGAATTTTCTGCCTAGTGAAGACAGTATGTTTCAGCACAGAGAAGCCCTCCGGTCTCTGACAGATCTCAATCAGGACCCCAGCCGGGTTCTAGCAGCTAAAAACGGCAGCAGCAGTGACGGGATTGCTCACACAGAGGGCATCCTCAACCGAAACCACCGAGACGCCAGCTCCCTAACAAACCTCAAAAGGGCAAACGCCGACGTGGAAATCATCACTCCGCGGAGCCCCATGGGGAAGGAGAACATGGTTACCTTCAGCAACACCCTGCCGAGAGCCAACACGCCCTCCGTGGAAGACCCTGTCAGAAGAAACGCGAGCATTCATGCCTCTATGGATTCTGCTCGATCCAAGCAGCTCCTCACCCAGTGGAAGAATAAGAATGAGAGTCGGAAGTTGTCTCTGCAAGTTATGGAGACTGAGCCCGGGCAGTCACCCCCCAGATCCATAGAAATGAGGTCAAGCTCAGAGCCATCCAGGGTGGGGGTGAATGGAGACCACCACGGTCCTGGCAATCAGTACCTCAAGATCCAGCCGAGCACTGTCCCCGGGTGTAACAACAGCATGCCTGGAGGCCCAAGAGTGTCCATCCAGTCCCGCCCTGGCTCCTCACAGCTGGTGCACATCCCGGAGGAGACCCAGGAAAACATAAGCACCTCCCCCAAGAGTAGCTCTGCTCGGGCCAAGTGGTTGAAAGCAGCTGAGAAGACCGTGGCCTGTAACAGAAGCAACAGTCAGCCTCGAATCATGCAAGTGATAGCCATGTCCAAGCAGCAGGGCGTCCTGCAGAGTAGCCCCAAGAACACCGAGGGCAGCACCGTCTCCTGCACCGGATCCATCCGCTACAAAACCTTGACAGACCACGAGCCCAGTGGGATCGTGAGAGTCGAGGCTCACCCGGAGAACAACAGGCCCATCATCCAGATCCCGTCCACCGAAGGCGAAGGCAGTGGCTCCTGGAAATGGAAGGCTCCTGAGAAGGGCAGCCTTCGCCAAACTTACGAGCTCAACGATCTCAACAGGGACTCAGAAAGCTGTGAGTCCCTGAAAGACAGTTTTGGTTCTGGAGATCGCAAGAGAAGCAACATTGATAACAATGAGCATCACCACCATGGGATCACCACCATCCGTGTCACCCCAGTGGAGGGCAGTGAAATTGGCTCAGAGACGTTGTCCATTTCTTCCTCCCGCGACTCCACCCTTCGGAGAAAGGGCAACATCATTTTAATCCCTGAGAGAAGCAACAGCCCGGAAAACACTAGAAATATCTTCTACAAAGGAACCTCCCCAACACGGGCTTATAAGGATTGAGTGATGACCATTCATTCAATCATTTGGTCTACTCCCAAAAGACTGAGTGTTGATTCTACCTGCTCCGGAGGATCGGAAAGCCTTCTCGCCAAATTAGATAGTTCACCATCCGCACGGAACTCTCTACATCTTGAGAACTACCACACTAAACTTGTAGATTTAACATCAGGGGGAGGGAAAAGCACAATGCAAAAACCTAACTAATGTGATAATGTGAAGAGTTTTCTTGAGACCTATCATCAGATTCAAAAGGTTTTGCAGAGGGCAGTATTAAAAGAAAGTGGTTTCCTTCTATGTATACTATTTTACTTCCTGAATGTGCCAACTTTGGGGATTTTTCTTTATAATTAGCTGTGGGAATCCAGAACACACAGGTTTTCTCGACAGCAGAGGCCATGCAGTATTATATATTCATTTTGCAGAATCTGCACCTACAGCTCAATATGGGTGGTGCTGATTATTATAGTACATGTACCATGTAAACTCTCAAACTCTATTTAGCTGTGAAATAGTGGTGTGCAATTCCTTGTCAAAGAAATGCTACTTTATTAAGAAGATGCTGGCTACTTTGTGTTAGAATAGGATAACCGCAGCTTCCCTGTAGTGGCTCTCACAGTCAGAAAATGGAAGGTTTATGTGCGCTTCTTCGAAATTATGCTTTCTTCAACATCAAAACTTGTGTAGGAATATTTTCAGTGAATGGGAGTAAGTAACTTGTGCTTTTTTGCATAGTTTTTCTGCTGCTTTTTATTTACGTACAGGTACTGCTAATGAAGAATCGGATTTTCAGTGAGTAAATCTGCATAATTTAAAAATACATATTGTTTCAGAAAATCTTTTGAAATTGTTGTGTTTATATTTTGCATTTTATGACTCTTAATTTATTAATTTTATTTGTTGTTATATGATATGTTTTCCTGCTCTAAAAGTGAAAATAATTGACATTCCTTCAGCAGAGTAGACTGTTGTGAAGTTATAAACAAGAAATCTGAGCCAAAACTTGACATTGTGGGTTATCTTGCCAGAAATGTTGGTCAAATCTATCCTTATGTGTCTCCAACCAGCTGGCTTAGGTTGCCATCATAATAATCCAAAAATTTCATTTTGTCCTAGATATTAACCTTTTCCAATATCCTGATACCAGAAATCTACAGCCAGAGTGGTTGGATTTTACCCCCTTCCCTAAAATATTTTTTTTTTTTGGACACCAACAGGAAGAATCTGGAAAAAAAAAAAGCAAATTGATAAGTGAAAGTATTTTACTGTATAAATAAAGAGTGTATTTCTTCAAAATATCTGAAGGCACAGTTTTCGTGCTTAACATACCATCAACAAGATTTTGCTACCTATCTTGTTAAGCCTTGAGCCTAAATCAAAGGAAACCAATACTATCAGTAACAAGAAGATGAAAACAAAATATTTTGAAGTGTTTTCCAAGTTAAATATTTAAGGTATGAAGAAATATTGGTTCTTGGAATTTAGTATTAAACCTTTTTACACCATTTCTTAAGAATTCTAATGTACAATTGATGATTGCCAAGAGCATAAAAGGAAAAAAAAAAAAAAACAGAGCTGGTTGATCTGATCTCAGCTCAGGTTTCAATGAGAACATGAGTTGTTCAGAGATGGATATTATCATATCATATCAGCTTCTACATGAAAAGGGCAGAGCTTTCTAGAAACACCAATCTCCTAAAGCATTAGGAATTTAGCTGAAACCAGCAGAATTGTAAACCCTGGCAATAAAATACAGACTCATCATGTCCCTTCTGGCAATTTCCTTCTCAGAGAGAGAAGTGGGAGTAAACCGCTGCCTTCCCCACTTCTTACCATCACCACCATCATGACATTCCTTCTGGCTGGTGCCAGCGTGCAGAGGGGAAGGTGGACTGGTTTTAGTACTCTGTAGAAGAAATAAGCTGCAGCATTTCAGGTGCAGATGATATTTCCTAATCTTTCCTATTTCTTAACAAAAGATTTTAAAGTACTTCTCTAGTCATTGAATTTTTTTTCTTTACATAATATTGATATATTCTTTTTCTACTCAAAGTGCCAAAGGCTACAGTTTTTAATGACTTAACAAATTGTACCACATTGTTAAGGAAATATAACAGTAGACACTAGAACTCAGACCTCTGCATGTATATTTGATAACACATCTTTTGTAAAAAAAAAAGATTACAAAAAAATTTGTTTACATTCCACTGGTACCTTAATTTAAAATAAATCAGACTAACAGGTGGTATCTCTTCGTAGTGTTCTATTTATCTTATTTGCTAATGGGAGCACTTCTTCCTTTGTTAGGCTGTGCTTTATTGATAAAATCAAGTATTGAATAAAGAGAGTTAATTATCTTTTTAAAGTAAATAAAATTATGAATATATATATAATATATATATATATATATATAAAGTATTGTGTTTAATAAAATGTTATGCAATGTTTTCCAAACTGATAAAGTTTGTAAAGTGCTATAAATGTATTTTGTTAATTACAGATCAGAGCTATTGTGTGAGTATATTGTGCTAACATCATAGAAATAAAGATTAGATTTCTTCATCAAAATTGGAATGCTTTGGTTTTTACTTCAGACAAAGTATGAATGGATATTAAGTTAGCTGATAGAAAAACTGCTGAGGAAATAAGAATGAACCTGAATTGATTAACTCACATTTATTTAGAAGAAAGAATTGCACTAAGAAGAGTTTGTCAAACTACAACACATTTCCTTTTCTAGAAATTTTATTTTGTACTTAGCAAAGGAATTCTATGTTTTTTAGACATACACCTTTTCACTATCAATGCTATGATGCTATTGATGTTATAGCATACAAAAAGGAAAATATGAAAGAGTCAGGGTCAACACTCTGCATCAATTTTTGACTAAAAATAGTTGATGTGCATATTTCCCCTAACATTATTATCCATTGTGCCAGTTTTTCTTTAAAAATTGCTTCACTATTAGCTCTAGACTTTTCTCCCACCCATTAGCATCCATTATATGAGTTTTACTACTGATAACTTCAACATCTCATTAGCAGGTATTAGCACAAGTTTCTAGACCATGACCAGGATTTATGGTTTCATCAAATTATCATTAAATGGTATGTTGAATGCAACAGGAAGCTACCCTTGTCCAGAAATGCCACCAAATTTGTCCAACTGTTGAATAGCAATTGCATTTATGAAGAATAAGCAATTACATCACAGTTGCTGCCTACCCAACAGCCCTTATAAGCTGCTGTTTATTATAGGAAATGTCCTGATTTTAGAGAAGTTGTCATGTGAAAAAAACAATATGTGTCACATAATGTTTGAAATACACTATTAAGCTTCCCTGGTTCTTAATATTTTCATCTCTAAAATAAGGACATTCAGCTATATTATCCTTTCTAAAGTATATCCAAAATTCCTTTCTACATTTCTATGAATTAGTATTACATATTTTATACTGTGATCACAACTACTGATGAGAAAATAAAAATAACTTACTTCCCTAAAATGACTAAGTAGTATTCTCTTCTTTGACCACAAGTTTAATAGAAGCAAACTGATTTGGCTTGCTAAGCCTAGTCAGCCATTTTACCACATACTATGTCAAAATAAGTGACTTGTAAACCCTCATCTCTCATTCTGGAACCTTCCTCATGAGGAATAAGGTAAGCATGATTCAGGGTTATGTACGTAAGAAGCCATCATTAGAGGCCATGTCATTTCTGTCTTATACAGGTTAAGTCTTTGAAGTCTTTGGGTCATTTCATATTACAACTCAAAGGGAATATAGAAATTGATGCATGATTTAGAGAATAATTTAAATTAGAAAAATATTATTGAAAGAAAGCAAAAGGAATAGAGATGGTTAAATCTAGAAGGAAACCATGGCCTGCATGATGGGGAATGGCCTGCTTATGACTGAATACTTCAGTTCCTCTGTTTGTTGAATGTGTTTTCTGCTTTTATTTTGTAGAAATCTTCAAAAATTCTGTAGTGTCAAATGTCACAGTTTGAAGATAACATAGATTTCAGTAATAGCATATGGATTATGCTAGTAAGATCGAATTATAGGAAATCTTCAGTGACCATGCTACCTGGATGCAAGAAAATATCTAGATGAAGCATTTAAAATAGAAATGATTTTTATTTCATTGCTTAGACAATTATTAGAGTCCCTATTGTGTGTATTTGTGCACCACAGCCCATGACAGAGTGGAGAAATAAGTGAAGCTTTGGTTCTGCAACCCACTCTATTTGAGAAAATTGCTGAGCATCCATTTAATTTCTTTTACACCTCCTACCTTCAGATTCTTAGTCACTATCTACAAGAAAACTCACTAAAATTCTGAAGTTACCTTTTAAAAGTAGCACAACTGACATTTAAGTGAATGCTTTTGAAGAACAAAATATATGAGAATTGTATTCACACAAAGTCTCTTTTTCTCTTACTTACCTCAGGATGCTTTGTAAGGCAGTACTGGATGACATATTTTCTGTAGTTAGAAAGTTTCCTCCTCCCTCCACCTACTTTGGCTTATACATTTTATTCTATGACATCTTGAAAAGGTAGTGATCTTTAGAAAAATATAATTCACTCCACCTCCAGATCAATCTTTCCCATTCTGGAACTAGGTTAAATAATGACTAGAAAGTCTCACAGAAAGAGTCCTTTCAAAAATTATCTCAAAATGAGTTAAAGGACTTATATCCAAAGCATGAAATTATAAAACTTTAAGAGAAAAGAAGGAGAAAATCCCTGGCTTATAGAACTAGTCCTTTATTGGATATTGGTTTGCAAATATTTTTTCAGAGACTATAATTTATCATTTCATCCTCTCAACAGAGATCAACAGAGCCCCCTCCCAGGGGACATATGATTTATTGCCTATAATTGACAACAATTTATGTATTTAAGATGTATCCTGTGATGTTTTGATAAATACATATTGTGAAATGATTACCCATTAAGCAAATTAACATATCCATCATTTTACACAGTTACCATTTGTCTGTGTGTGGTGAGAAGATTTAAGATCTACTCTTTTAGCAAATTTCAAATATACAATATAATACTACTTATGCAATAGTACAAATTGTAGTCATAATGCTGCACAGTAAATCTCCGAAAAATCATCATCCTGCATTACTGAAACCTTTTACCCTTTGACCATTTATCCCCAATTCCCCCAATATCAATCAAGTCCCTAGCAACTACTATTCTATTTCCTCGAGAGGGTCATTCATTGAGCAAATGTTCTTAATTTTGATGAGGTCCAGTTTATGTTTTTTTTCTTTATGAGCCATTCTGTTAAGGTCAAATCCAGAATATACAAAGAATTATCAAAATTCAATAGTAAAGAAAAACAATAGTACAATAAACAGAAAAAACAGAAAAAGTAAAATAAAAATGGATAAGAAGTTGTTCACATATTTCACCAAAGAGGATGTGCAGAGAGAAAAAAACCACATGAATACATGTTCAACATCATTAGCTATTTGGGAAATGCAATTTAAAACCATTACTACACACCTATCAGAGATATTACTATGTATCTACATACCTGTCAAAAATAGTGACAAACATCAAATTCTAGTATTAATGTGGAAAACCTAAATCATTCATACATTGCTGGTGGGAATGTAAAATGGTATAACCAACTCTGGAAAACTATCTGGAAATTTCTTTAAGAAACTAAACATGTACTTGCCCTACAGTTTGGGGCATTTGTTCTTATGAATGAAAACTTATGTTTACATAAAAAATGGTACATATATATTCAAAGCTTCTTTAGAAGTAACAGCCAAAGACTTGGAACAACCCAAAGGTTCTTCAATATATAATTGGTTGAACAGACGGCTATACAATTATACCATGGAATATCAGTCAGCAATAAAAGGAATGATACGCACAATAACTTGAATGAATTTCCAGGAACTATGCTGAATGAAAAGGCCAACATAAATCTTTTACATACTGTATGATTCCATCTGGTGACATTAGTAGTACAGATATAAGCAGCACACACTAGGGGAGAAATTTTCATTCTTTAACATGTGGCTTTTAAGTTTGCTTTAATTATCACAGTTTCCCAGAGGGGAAGTTGGAAGCAAAGAATGAGCACCTTTGTCTTTAAGATGACACAGAAGTGGCAGCCATCTTTTATAATCCACCCAACTAGCCCAAACTAAATCATTTTGATACAAGAGAACGTGAGGAATGTAGTCTTTAGCTGGGAGATTCTGGGACCAGCTAAAATTTTGTGCCTTCTCTAGCTAGATCAAAGAAGATAAAAATGGTTCCTGGGGGGCTTTCTAAAATCTCCTTTGTCCTTCAAGGCTAAATTTCAATCTTCTTTTATACAAAATCACTACTCCTTTCAAGTATAATCACTATACTTACCTATGTTTCACATATGAGAAAAGTAAAACACACAGAGAAGTGATTTACTCAGCCACACAACTTGTAGGTGTTCCCAGAGCACTGACAGCAAGGGACACTGTCTTTTGTTCACTTCTTAATCCCTCACAATTAATACATTACTCACCTCATTTTGGATGAATGAATCTTCTGATACCAGAGATAGCACATTTCTCAAAAAGGCTAACTAATCTCTTTCTTTTGAGAATATTTATAGATCTTTGTTGTGCATGTTCACTATATTCACTTAATCATATAATTTTTATTATTAATCAATTTGATTAATGAGGCATTTAATATGCAATGCTCACAAAACCGTAAGCTCTTTGTAAGTAGCTCCTACCACAACAGGTGCTCAATAAGTATAATAATTGAATGAATACAGGATGTCTCTTTTACTGTGAATGAAAAAAAAATCATTAAAATAAGTAAAGTATGGAATTTAACACATAAAGAGAAGTATGAAAGGATTTGGAAGAAAAATAAATGGCTGTTTATTTGATTGTTCTCTGAAGTCCCACAGTTCTTGAAAATTCATTCTAAGACTTTGAAAACAAATTTATGCTATTTATGTTTTTCTCCCTTTTCTTATTTGAAGCATCTTTAAAAAGTGTTGACACAGTATAAACTAAAGTTCTTGGAACACGCTGTCTCCTTACAACATTTATGACTTAGCAATAGTTGTTTGTTCAAATGTTCTCACCCCCACCATGATTTCTGTAGTGAAGGCAAGTGCAAATAAAGAGCTCATGCTTATTCTATCAGTAAAAACAACAACAGCAACAGAAATCTAAGAAAACTCTTTATAGTCAGGCATTTGAGTCTGTTTTTTAAACTCAAAATCCTATAAGAGTCCAGGACCTATAGTGATTTCATGGTATTTGGCATAGCCATTGGCCTCTAATTCCCAACCAATCTGCTAATAGGATATAGTTTTTAGATTTTTTAGAGTGTTAAAAAAGTCTTTAAGTGGACTCAGTTTTCTTTTTTTATTAATAGGATTAATAATGTAGGGTAATTGTGAGAATAAAATGACTAGCTATCATTAAAACTTTTAAAAAGTGCATTGTGGCATTTTAGCATGAAGTATATAAGTGCATTCTTATATCCTTTATTTTTATTTTATTTATTGATCTCATTTATTTATTATTTTATTTTACTTCCTTATTCTTTAGCAGAACTGTTTGTTTTTTCAGTGTTTGGACCCTGTGGTTGTCCTTCACTGATGTGGTCTTATCCTTCCACTTGCTGGAATTCCACATTCTCAGAGTTTCAGTCACATTACAGGTGAGGTAATCCTTCTTGGAATCATCTTTCTCATCTCTTTCTATAGAATCTCCACAGCTGACCCATCAACTCACTCTCTTCTATTTGTCTATTGGATATATGCAGAGACTTCTGTTGCCACGGGGTATCCAAGATATGGTGGGCAGCTTTTATGGACCTCTTTGTTTTTATTCATCAAGCATTACATGAAATATTATGAGTATGAATCGATGATAATTCACTATATGAGGAGTTCATAGACTGGTAGGGAAGAAAAAGACATAACAAAAGGGTCATTCAGTGTGATAGGTCTCTAGGTACAATTGGAACACAAAGAATCATTAGAATCATTTTAGTCATTAAAATTCAAAGAGAAAAATTTTACTCTGAAATGAGAAGATTTTTTAGTAAATGCATAATCAAGGCATATCATTATAATTATTGGAACATGGTTATCTCTGCAACTCTGATAGCTTGTCTTCGACAGACAATACATCATAAACAGATCCTTATTCCAATGACCACAATCAGCTAATCAGGGCAGAATCTCTAATGTTGTTGGATATACATAGAATTAAGGCAGGTACTAAGAAAAAAAACAAGAGATTTCTAATTCTACTATTAGAATATGGACCTGGACAGTGAAAAGCCAACTTAGTAAAATATGTCAGGATTGCCAAGGAATTAATCTTCAAAGATGAACTCCTGAATTCTATATAAATTCCATCAGGGTCCAAAGAAGTGAATTGTGAATGAACGGTGATAGCAATATCCTTAAATTCTCATCTAACCTGAAATTGAGAACAATAGACTTCAAGGGATTGGATCAAACAGAAATATCAGTCAGGATCTCAGTTGGTAATGGATTGAATCCTTAAAGGGTTTAATGGAGGAAATTTGGGTTAAAGGGACTATTTATTTTTGCACAGAGGTGTGAGTGAATCAATAAGAGACAGTAAAGCAAAAAGGAACTAACAGCAGCAAATCATGAATATCTCCAAGCATAAAGAGAAGGTGAATTTGAGTATTGCTGAATAATGGTTCTAGGCTATGGGTGGGGACAGCAATGAAGCATCTCTATAGAGCCTCATACCCTGGGAAGTTAGCATGCTTTTGTGTCCTCTGCCTGACTGCCCACAGGGTTATTCTCCCTTTTGAGAATAGCTATTATGTATTGAACTTTATGGCTCCAAAATTCAAATGTTGAAGTCCTACCTGTCTGTACTTCAGAATATGGTCATATTTGGAAACAGAATTTTTATAGAGATAATAAAGTTACAGTGAGATATTTGAACTCAAATCTAGTATAACTGAAAGTCATATGCAAAGGAAAAATTCAGAAATAAAGGTTTATACAGAGGAAGACAATTTGAAAAAAAAATAGAGAAAAGACAGCCATATACATCTACAAACCAAGGAGAGAGTTCTGAAAGAAATCCTTACCTCACAGCCCTCAGAAGGAATCAACTGTGGCCACAATCTTGATTTTAAACTTATAGACCTCAAAACCATAAGACAATTTCTATCATTCAAGTCATCAAACTTGTGGATCCTATGGCAGACCTAGAAAACAAACAGGAAAGCTAAGCCCTGAGCTCTCATAAAGCTCAGCACTGGATTCACTTCCCCAGAAAGAGCCCCCTCTTCAGATCCTGGGTGGAAGAGGTCAACATGTGCAGCAGAAGGCACTGCCACCAATGAGGATGGAACTCAGTTAATAAATGGAAATCACTCACCAGATCCATGGCCTTGGGCAACCCTCACCCTTCATGAGAATTCCTCATTTATAAAGAGGATAATGATGATTATTTCCAATTATCTGTTGTGAGAATTAAGTAAGATATAAATATAAGATTATAAGTTTAGACCCCCATTGACATTTTTATCAACCACTTCAAGGGTCACAGCTTTCGAATATTTTTAGGGACAAAAGGCAGGTCACCATCCCACTCCCTCTCTTGAATTGTCCAACCCTAAGTTGCTTTTCAACATGTGGTAGTGATAGGTGTTCCTGCTATATTCCTGCAGCCTTCCTTGCTTGTCACCATGAAGGGCTCTTGCACATGGGGGCTTAAACACAGTGCTGTTTCCTTCACTATGTTTTAATGAGGTGGAAATATAGGGAAGGTAAATTCTCATTACTATTCTAACCTTTTGTTCTCCACACTACTATACACGAGTCTATCTCAATGAATCCAAATAACCAAAGGCAATTATAAACCCAGGAGATAAAAATATTAAGACTTCACACTCAAAGTTTATTTCCTGCAGTTGAAAAAGAAACCAGGAAGTTAAATTCTTCAAAAGGACCCATCATTGCTTACCTCAGTTTCTCATTTTGCTTCTGTTTCTTTAAGTCTCTTAAAAGTACTTTTTCTTCTTTTTAATTCCCTGTTGAACAAATGCATCTCCTACCACATGAACTGGTTTCACCCTATTCTCTCTACATTTACTTAAGCTTCTAAGTGTCAGAATAGCATCCTGGGAGGAGAGGGTCAGGGCAGAGTCTTTGAGGAGCCTTGGCTGTCCAAGTCCACCAAGAAATAAAATTTTGATGCTTTGAGATTCATCAGAATGAGCTGAAGACAAGTCCCCCAATTCTTCCACCTGGGTAACTAAGGAATATCCACCATCCCTCTCTCTGGCTTAAATGCTTCTCTGGTTGAAATCTTACTTTGTCTTTGCTTCTTTCCTAAATACCACTATCTCAGTTTTCCTTCTCATCTCTGAGTTTTTACATTTCTTCTTCAGACTAGACTTTTATGTTTCTTAGTTTTCAAGGACAAGTGTTTATGAGCTTTCATCTTATTTGACATGATATTCCTAGGATTAGTTTTCCTTTGTCTTAAGTTTATCATTAGGTTTATGATGTTTCTTTCCTTCTAAATTTTTCTCCTGCACCCCAATCCTAAGAACCCAATTGGGGTTTCCTTGATTAAGCCTCAAGTTCAAATTTGAGCTGTTCTTTTAGGAATAGCTTTTTGTTCAGAGACTGTGTGAAAACATCTTCACTGCCATTTTATCTTAAACTAAAATGTCTAGATTGTTGTTTAAACACATAATTTACTAGATTATAATGAGCCTGGGTCTTTCAATTTTTGCTTATCAAAATGCTGTCACCTATCACATTTTTTATTTTTCTAATTTTTCAATGTATTTTAATTAATTCCTTAATCAAATTCTGAAATCCCAGCTAAAATTAAAATGTGTACTTAAATATGATATTACCATTATATTTAAATGGTGTAGATAGCAGTTAGAAATCCAGGAAATACACACACACACCCACACACACACAAATATATATATATATA
>NW_026000076.1:483932-490164 GCF_001458135.2 Marmota marmota marmota | reverse complement strand
TATATATATAGCCAGGTGTGGTGAATCCACCTGTAATCCCAGCCACTTGAGAGGCTGAGGTAGGAGGATTGCAAGTTCTAGGCCAGCCTCTGCAACTTAGCAAGACTCTGTCTCAAAATAAAAAAAAATATAAAGGGCTGATCATGTGACTCAGTGGTTAAGCTCCCCTGGGTACAATCCCTGGTACCAAAAAACAAACAAAACAAAAATCCTGTATAATATAATAAAAACAAGAATTAACAGGTTGTTTTTTGCATGAAAGTAAACTGCAATTTTGATTAAATAAACATTAAGTATAACAATTTAAAAATTCTAAATCAATAAATAATTTTTACATAAGAGAATTCAGGATAATAAATTGAACCATGGATTCAGTGAGGTAACTTCTCCCTAATTCTGATCTCTTCAGTTAAAAAATATTTAGTTTTCTTTCTGAAAAATTTCATTGTCTGAAAAATTATTAAAAATTGAAAAAATAACCGATTTGATCAGAAATGGTTTCTCTTAAAGCTATCAATACATTTAGCATAAATTTCATAACTTCTTACAGTCTGAAAGTTATCATTTTTTCACCTAAGCTTATGTAATAATGTTACCTCAGCCCCTCTCCCAAATTTTCACCAAGACTATTTAATGGATTATGTTTATTTTCCCCTAAAATAACCACTTAGTAAAGGATTTCTAATATATATCAAGCTAGGAGAAATGAAGTTTCCTTAGGTTTCTTTGGCATTTGATCTTATCCCCTCTTCCAACTCCTCACTGCTTTATAAATTAAGGCAAATATTTCTGCATGCTCTCTTGACAAAATCTAGAACAGGAAATTTCTACAGTATTTTAGTCTAAATGACAAATCATTGGAAGAGTTTTTCTCTTCTCCAAACACTCAGAACAGATCACGCATGTCTAGTGGTGGCTAGCAGCCCCTTGCCATGGAAACAGGTCTCTGACTAGTTGCATCTGTGAATCATACAGTGCATAGTGGCAGTAACAAAATCCTGATTCTGCAACACATCTTAGCCTATTAACTGTGCAGCAGGTGTTCCACACATATTGATCACTTCTTGTTTCACCTCTTTCACTTGAAATAGGAAAGGAAAATGTCTAGTTAAATACAGTCACTTGGCCACACATGTAACTTCTCTTCCTTCCCAAACTCCAGTAAAGCAAATATAGGAATGTAAAAAGATATATTTACCCACAAGATAAGTTAATGGTATTTTAAAATTATTTTGCAAGTAAGAGAGCATATACTAGAGTGGTAACAATATTAGTGTAAAAGAAAAAGAAAGAAATCTTACAACCTGCATACCCACAGAGAATAGCAATGTTACTGGTTTAATATTAAGATAAAAATTGAATAATAAAGAATATTTCTTAGGAGCAAAGAACCTAGGGTTAAAAGTTGAAAAAGCCCATCAAAAGTTCAACAAATTAGTGAAAATAAAAACACACACCAAGATATTGTATTGAAATTTAAAACAATAAAAATATTTTTAATGTTTTCTAAGAGAACAAGGAAGAAAAGAAGTCATCATATGGCATCAGTTTTTATCATCAATACTAGATGTAAAAAGATAATAGAGTAAAATTCATAGATTCATACTTAAGAAAAAAATATTTTTGACCTAGGAAAACATACCCACCAATCATAAACTTACTAATAAAAGGAAAACATTTCTCCATTCATCTGTTGTAGGGCACCTAGATTAGTTCCATAGTTTGGCTATTGTAAATTGAGCTGCTATAAATATTGATGTGGCTGCTTCACTACAGTATGCTGATTTTAAGTTCTTTGGGTATAAACTGAAGAGTGGGATAACTGGGTCAAATGGTGGTTTCATTTCAAGTTTTCTGAGGAATCTCCATATTCCTTTCCAAAGTGGTTGCACCAATTTGCAGTCCCATCAGCAATATATGAGTGTATCTTTCCCCACATCCTAACCAACATTTATTGTTACTCGTATTCTTGATAATTGCCATTCTGACTAGGGCAAAATATAGTTCTGATTTACATTTCTCTAGTTGCTGGAGATGCTGGACATTTTTTCATACATTTTTTGACCATTTGTGTTTCTTCTTCTGTGAAGTGCCTGTTCAGTTCCTTTGCTCATTTATTGATTGTTATTTTTTTTTTCCTTTTTGGTGTTAAGTTATTGAGTTCTTTGTATATCCTGGAGATTAATGCTCTATCTGAGGTACAGATTATAAAGGTTTTCTCCCATTCCATAGGTTCTCTGTTCACATTCTTGATTATTTCCTTTGCTGTGAAGAAGTTTTTGAGTTTGATGCTATCCCAATTACTAATTGTTGATTTTACTTCTTGTGCTTTAGGAGTCTTATTGAGGAAGTCAGTTCCTAAGCCATCATGGTAGAGTTGGGCCTATTTTTTCTTCTAGTAGGTACAGAGTCTCTAGTCTAATTCCTAGGTTCTTGATCTACTTTGAGTTAATTTTTGTGCATGGTGAGAGATTGAGGTTCAATTTCAATCCATACTACATATGGATTTCCAGTTTTCCCAGCACCACTTGTTGAAGAGGCTATCCTTTCTCCAGTGGATGTTTATGGCACCTTTGTAACTGTATTTATGTGGGTGTGACTCTGTGTCTTCTATTTTCTCCCATTTGTCTTCATGTCTATTTTGGTGCCAATAACATTATGTTTTTGTTACTGTAGCTCTGTAGTATAATTTAAGGTCTTGTATTGTGAGGCCTTCTGCATCACTTTTCTTGCTGAAGATTTCTTTGGCCTATTTTCCAAATTAATTTCATGATATGACTGTTTTTCTATTTCTACAAAGAACATCATTGGAATTTTGATAGTAATTGCCTTAAATCTGTATGGAGCTTTTGATAGTATGTCTATTTTTACAATATTAATTCTACCTGTCCAAGAATATGGGAGATCTTTCCATCTTCTATGGTCTTCTTCAATTTCTTTCTTTAGGGGCTGGGTATATAGCTCAGTTGGTAGAGTGCCTGCCTCACATGCACAAGGCCCTGGGTTCAATCCTCCATTGCAAAAATAAATAAATAAATAAATTCTTTCTGTAGTTTTCTATATACACAATGGAATATTTAAAAAAAATTATTTGCTGAGGAACCTTTATTTACGTATATGCAGTGCTAAGAATCAAACCCAGAAGCTCATACATGCTAGACAAGCATGATATCTCTGAGCTACAACCTCAGCCACACAATGAAATATTGCTCATCCATAAAGAAGAACGAAATTACAGCATTTGCAGTAAATGGATGGAACTGGCAAAATAATGCTAAGTGAAATGAGTCAACCCCAAAACCCGTAGGCAAAATATTCTCTCATATAGTGGATGCTAACCCACAACAAGAGAGGAGAAGATTAGAAGTTCACTGGAATATACAAAGGGAAATGAAGGGAAGAGTGGGTTTGGGAATAAAAAAGACAGTAGAATGAATTGGACATACCTATCCTATCCTTATGTATGAATACACAACTAATGTAACTCCACATCATGTACAACCACAATAATCCTAATTGGAACAAGTTACACTTATTCTGTGTATGTATAATATTTCAAAATGCATTCTACTGTCATGTATATCTAGAAAGAGCAAATACATTTTTAAAAAGTAAAAACTTTCAAAAATGCATGATCTTTGAAAACTTATTTCTTATATACTCTTTAATGTAACCACTTATTAATTCATTCATTTATAAATATATAATGAACTCTCTATTTTTATGACCATACACACTTTTAATTATAATAGCTTTATAACATATTTTGAAATCAAGTAATGTGATGCCTCCAGTTCAGTACTTTTTGCTCACTATTGCTTTGGCTACCAGGATCTTGAAGTATAGAAAATGCTACAGATTTTTATGTTTTCTTTTTAATTCGGCAACATTACTATATTTTTTAAAATCAACTCTAACACTTTCCTGATGGAATCTTCAGAATTCTTTTTAATGTACAGACACATCAATCAAAGGTACATGACAGAACAACCAGAAATAAATCCTCATATACAGTCAACTGATTTTTGACAAAGTTGTCAAGAACACACATTGGGAAAGGACAATCTTTTCGACAAATGGTCCAGGAAAATGAATGTCCAAATGCAGAAGAATGAAATCAAATCCTTATCTCCCCCCAGGTATAATATCAACTCAAAATGGATTAAATATAAAACCTGAAACTCTAAAACTACTGGAAGAAAACATAGAGGAATTTCCTTGACATTGGTTTGAGCCCCAAAGCACATGCAACAAAAGCAAACATAGACAAATGGGATTATAACAAATTAAACACTTTTGCATGACAAAAGAATCTGAGTACAAAGATCATTTGTGGAATGGGAGAAAATATTTGCACACTACACATTTGATAAATGACTAAAACATAAAATATTCTAAAAGAAAGTGAAACAAGTTGATAGTAAGAAAAAAAACTTACTAAAAAATGAGTATAGGACTTAAATGGACATTTCTCAAAAGGAGACAGAGAAATGATCAACAGTTATGTGAAAAAAAAGGTTCAACATCATTAATCATTAGAGAAGTGTGAGTTAAGACCACAGTGAGATATCACCTCATATCTGTTAGAATAACTATCACAAAAAAAGTGAAAGATAAGTGTTGGAGAGGATAGGAGAAATGGGAGCCCTTGCACACTGTTGTTGGCAATTAAGTTTGTACAGCCATTATAGAAAATTGTTCAAAAAATGTAAAAATAGAACTACAATATGACCCAGCAATCCTAGCACTGAATATAGACATAAAATACATGAAATATACTTGGACATGTCAAAGATATCTACACTTCTATATACAGTGAAGCATTATTTTCAACTATCAAGAAATCAACCTAAATATGCATCCGTGGGGTGAAGAGATAAATAAAATGAAATTTAATATATATATATATATGGATAGATAGATGAGAGATACATGGGTAGAATGAAATAATATTCAGCATTAAAAAGAAAAACAATCTGTATTTGGAACGATGTTAATAAACCTGGAGGGCATTTTGTGAAGTGAAACAATCCAAGCACAGAAAGATAAATTCTGCATGATCTCACTTATATGTGGACTCTTTAAAAGGTAAACTCATTGAAGTATAGAATAGAATGATGATTATCTAGGTTGGAGGGGATCTAAGCGAAGGGGAGAAGAAGGTCAAGGTTACCAAATTTTACTTGAGTAATAAGTTTTAGTAACCACAGTGTGATTAACATTGTTAATAATAATGCATTTTACATACATTATATCTCAAAGTTGATAACAGAGTAGATTTTAAATTGTCTCTGTATCAAAAATGATAAAGAGGTAAAAGGATGGACATGCTAATTAGTTTGATTTAATCATTTTACAATGATTATATATAGCAAAACATTGCATGGTATTCCATAAATATACATAATTATTGTTATATTATTGAATTATTTAGTGGGTATCTACCTAAGTACACTTCTGTGTGCTGGATATAAAGCATGGGAAAAATGTTCTTGCTTCATGATGCTTAGCTAGAGGTACTAGAGGATCTGCTTCAACAAATGAAGGAGTAAACATGAAAGGAGACACAGGATTCAAAACCACAAGTCTAACAAAAACAGTGAAGAGAATCTCTGGAGTTTAGCTGCAAATAGGCCCAGAAAAAAAAAAAAAAAAGTCCAGATTGGAGCAGGAGGCTGGAGGGCGGTGGGAAATATTTCATTAGAAACAGAGTTGAACTGAGTGCATCTGAAATGTTTGAGCATCTGGAGGAACGATTGCTAGCAATTTGACAGATCTCGAAGCATTTGGGAGGCAACTGCCAATTGGAATGTTAAAAGAAAAACTAAACAAATCAAAAAACCATCTCTTCAAACTTTTAGACAAAAAGAGAGAGATGTACATTCTTAACTGCATAGTGAATGACATTTACATAATAAGGAATAATAGGAGCACCAACAGTTGATTTAACTTAAATTTGTACAACAGGAAAGTCACCATTACCAGAGGCTTTGATAAGAGTCTTAGGGAACCAGCAGAGAAGAATCGGACTGGAGTGAACTTGTGAACCAATAGGAGAAGAATTGGAGACACAAATGCAGGTGATACTTGCTGAGAGTTTCAGCAAATTTTCATCTCACCATCACTAATGATATTTCATTTATACAATTGATGCTTCAAAAAAACACACTTAAAATGTAAATTTATATGGAAAATATTATATATATATATATATATATATATATATATATAT
>NW_026000076.1:418500-483547 GCF_001458135.2 Marmota marmota marmota | reverse complement strand
TATATATATATATACTTTAAAAGTTATACTAGTTAAGAACTCTTTTACTCATACTCCTCTTCCCTGGCCAAACTTTGTATCTCAATTTTAAGGATTAAGATGAAGGGTTTATAACCACTCAGTGAAAAGAAAGATATTAATCTATACTTACCTATTCATAGACATTATAAAATCATCTTTCCTAGTTCAGACCAAACATATTAGCCAAGTTTCTCCAGTCTGCTGAGTCTAATACCAAATAACATCTCTGAGAAAGAATGAGGTGCTCGACTGGTCACTTTTCTGAGATTAAACCAAATGAGGAAAGTAGAATTGTAGATGACAGGCATTCCACTTCAAATTGATGTTGAGTGCCCATAATAATACACGATCTTGGAGATTCCTGTGTTGTTCAATTAACCACTGCATCAGCATTTTTAAACACATTTTTTTCTTTAAATAACCATGAAAGTTAGTCCTTGTTTCAAGACTGCCTAGCAACCAGCAGCAATCTTGTTACTCCCTGAACTAATGAGAAAGTAACTGCACAACCTGATATGAAAAGCCTTTGTATGGTGTGTCCATGGCAGATGGAACATCATCCTGTTGAGATAACCCAAGGGCCATTCTGAGTGAGGTTCTCACAATTCCCCATACCCTCAGGATCTCTTATCCTCCTATTTGCCTCATAAACACACCCTTATCTAAGTTCTGGACAGTCTTTTGCTCAGATATTTGGGGAAATATTGTCCCTCTTGCTTTAAGTCACTAGAAAAACTGAAGCCATGCCCCCGAAATTCACATAGCTGGCTAAGAGTCATATTTCCACAACCTCTATTACTTGGGAGTTAGGTTCTGTAGGTGTTGAACCCAGTTTTCTGGTCCTCACACTATATCTGCACCATAGCTGCCTCTTCCTACATCCTGCTTACTCAATTAGTCCAAATCCTGGGTACTAGTATGTGGATTATATTTGGATGGAATCTTCAGGAACATTATGCCCTTAGTCTTCTCAATTCTACACTTCAACATTATTCTTTATGGGCCACAGACCAGTCTAGTCTCTGCCTTCTATGGTTTGCATTTCAGTTTGTGTAATCCTTTCTCTCCCCTAAATCAAATCCTATATCGCATTAAGCCTACTGCAAGCTAAGGCATACATCCTAAACCTTCAAGAAAGAAATAAAGTTTTCTAAAATTAATTTTAACATATATCTGGTTTGCAATCATTCTGGAGTTCAGATTTGATCATCTGTTGCAACTTTAAAAATAGACAAAATGGCATTCCAAACCAATCAGATCTGGTGATCCTATAGATTTGTTTTTTTAAATATTGGAACCAGGGAGAAATAATGTAAAAGGGAAAACCTTGAGAATGAAATTGACCCAATTATGCTATTCACATATGAATTCTATTCACAATGAATCTATCTTTATGTATATCTATAAACCATCAATTAAAAAACAATAAATAAATAGAAGGAAGACCAGCAGAGAAGAGCAAGGGGGAACATATAGAGGGAGTAGGAAGGGAAAGTAGAACTAGTTGGGACTAAAATTGGTAAAATAATATTCCATGCATGTTTGAATCCCAGTATTATGTATAACTATAATGCACTAATAAAAACATTAAAGAAACAACTAAATGTTAAAAGGTTTCTTTCAATATAAAAGGAATTATTTTGGGGCTGGGGATGTGGCTCAAGCGCTAGCGCGCTCGCCTGGCATGCGTGCGGCCCGGGTTCGCTCCTCAGCACCACATACAAACAAAGATGTTGTGTCCGCCGAAAAAAAAACTAAAAACTAAATATTAAAAAATTCTCTCTCTCTCTCCCTCTCTCTTTAAAAAAAAAAGGAATTATTTTAATCTATTTTCAGTGATCAATTTTATATGTAACTGGGATATTCTCTGTGATTATCACGTTATTCAGAATACATTAAATAAAACAAAAATATAAGAGAAAAATAAGGTTGAGAATCAAGCTTAAGACTCACTGCTTGTTTGTTGTTGTTGTTCTTTCAAGAGTAGTGATCCACAGAGACATTCACCATGTTTGCATTTTAATTCCATCACTTTCTACTTATAAGTGAATATAACTTCATTAATATAATTTTTCATTTATTCTTAATCCTGGTCAAAAAATGTGTTTAGGGCAGTTGTTAGGAATAAATTATGTACAAGTATCAGGAAATAACAGAGTTGCAAGGCTACAAAGGAAAAGACTGAGCAAACAAAATGGTTTGCCACAAATATATTATATCAAAAACAGACAAAAATACACAGTGTATCAGAGGACAGTATATTACAGCACAGCAGAAACACAGAAGCATCAAATAGTAGCACTGATTTCCCTGCCCCCAACTACCGAGAAGTGAAACCCTGGATTCAGTTAGTGTTTAGAGGTAGGAACCCAGGTCTAAGAGCTCAGCACACATTTTATCAAGTAGTAAGAAGACCATTTCCCCTCCACCTCCACTGGGAGCAAGCAGTACCAGAGTATTCATGGTCTAGTCACATTGAACTACTTGATATCAAACAGAACTGGTTAAATAAATGGTTCTGGATCAAAGGATGCTTAGACCTTTCAATTAAACATGTTCAATAAGGACATGCATTGATTATGGGGACCACAGCTGACTGCATCTCCCAATGGTAAGCTAATAACCCTTCACTATAATTATTTTAAACATCTCCAAAGCATATTTGTGATGCTTTTTTTTATATAATAAAAGAAAAGTGTGGGTTTGATCTTTCAAGAAATTAATTTTTTTCTAATTGTATATTTAAGCTTAATTGAATTTGTAAAATTCATGACCTGGAATTTGTGAAAGCTGTTAAAAATATGTTTGCAGTTGTATTTTAAAATCAGTGCATAGTTCTATTTAGAAACACTCTAGTAATATGAATAAGGGCTGAGGATATAGTCAGAAGGTTTGGTTTCAAGTCCTAGATCTATCATTTACCTGTGGTGCAATCTAGGAAATTACCTCTTCAGTCTCTCTGAACTTCCATTACTACCTGCTAGTTTGGAAATTGATAGTCTTGAAATGCCCATGTGTCAAAGGCTTTGTCCCCAGCCTCTGCAACTATTGGAAAGTGGCTGAAACTTAAGGAGGTGGCACCTAATGGAAGGAAGTCAGGTCATTGAGGGACTCATCCTGATTCTCTGATTCTCTTTTTGCTTGCCAGTCACCAAAAGATGACCTTGCCTTCTTTTCCCTGTGTTTCCACCATGCTGCACTGTGCCATCATAGGCCCAAGGCAACGGGCACAAGAGACTAGGAACTGAAACCTCTGAAACCATGAGCCAAAATAAAACTTTCCTCTATTTAAGTTTATCCTTGCACATATTTTGTTACAGTAATTGAAAGCTGACTATACACTGCACTTGTAAAATAAAAAGTAATACCAGTTCTAAAAACAAAAATATAAGAAAGAAAACACATACATACAAAGATTTTGAGAATCAAATGAATGATAGATGACAATTTATTTTAAAACTGTAAAAAAATTTTAAAATTGGCATAAATATAAGTTACTCAATAAATTTAATGTTGCTTAAAACTCACATTTCAGCTGCTTTGTTGTAAATATTTGAAGGTATAAATCTAATGGGCTATGACATATTCAAGTAAATGGTTTCAGTAAACAGTTAAAATATTTCTTTGTGTTTGGGAGACATTTTCAATACTCAAGTATGTGTCCCTGTAATTCAGCTGGCTGCCACCAAGAGATACTAGTGCTATGTGTGTTATATTAGACTTTAACGTTTAGTTCTGATATCTCAGTCTAGTGATTGATAATAAATAAGCTACTTGATATTTATGAAGAAAAATAAATAAATCTGAAAAAATTTTAAAAGCATACATTTATATAACATAAAAAACAGCATTCAGAACAGAATTTTGAGAAACATAAAACCCAGTCTAAAGCAGTTTTGTTTAAATTCATTTGCATAAATCAGCACTTAAGGGAGAACTGCATTCTGCCTTCTCTGTCCCCTCCTAAAAGCACTGATGTCACCCAGTGTGGAACTAAAATGGCTCCCTTTCTCAACTCTCTTCAAAACAGTGGGGCTCAGGGTGCATGACAGGGTCCAGTGTTGCTGTTTAAGAGCACCACAAGTGGTAATGTTCTTGCTGTTGTTAGGGCAAGGATGTGTATGGTGCTATGGCAAGACAGGAACAAGACCTTACATTCTTGATCCAGTGTAGAACTCCAGTACCTACTCAATGCACATCCATTCAACTTAAAGGCACCATCCAGATTTGGAGGAGGTGAGGTAATAACAACTACAGAGGCAGAGCATATTGAGTTTTAAGCATATCATCACAAAGTGTTACCCCCACTTAATATGAGCAAAATGATGAACTGAAAGATTGAGAGCTGAGCTCAATGTCATAAATCAGGATTTAACCCTAAATTTTTTAGATTCACAGTACGTCCCTTATCTGACTGTCTGTATATAACATACCCTTACTAGTTTTATTATTATTATTTTATTATTAATGTAAAAGTTAACTCTTTCTAAAAATAACAAAACTGATAATACTGTAATGAAAAAATTCAGCATCAAGTTCAAGTCCCAAAAGCTATACTGTAATTGGTACCCTGAAAATATTGTGACTTCAGAGTCATTCATAGGTACTTAGCCACTTCATTTCACAAATTTTAAAAAAAAATCAGGTTATGCACTAAACTAGGCTCTAAGAAAAAAAATATGAATAAGAAATGATAATTGCCCTCAAAGAATTTTTGTTCTTCCATCACTAATGAAAGAATCTTGTTAAATGTAAATGGCCCTTTCAGCTATCTCTAAATTATTAATTTAGTGTATTTGATAAAAAGAAGATAGACTTCTACTTTCTGATTAGATTTTCAACCTTTCCTTTTCAACTGATCTTACATCTTCCACATCAAGGCAGCAAAATATTAAGGGGAAAACAAATGCTATACATCCCTGTACTCAAAGACCATAAAGTGTGGCCATCCAACTCACTTTCCAATTCAAATCCGATTAGTAAAGTAAACATACTTTCAGAGGACGTCCATTCTCTTCTTTTTTATTTGTCTATTTTCATTTTTTTTGTGATGCTAGGGATTGAACCCAGGGCCTTGTGCATGCAAGGCAAGCAGTCTACCAACTGAACTATATGTATCCCCAACTCCCGACTTCATTCTCTTCTACCTCTAATTAATCCTCTCTTCCACAGCAATTTCCTTTTCTGTGTTGATATTAAGTCAACTTACATGGAACAAATGTGTTGAATTTTTAGTACTAAAATTTTAGCGTATGTCTAAAACATATTAAACAGATGACAAAATTTTGTTTTAAAATAGCCAAAACTTTTTCATTAATTTTTAAAAAACATGTACCTTCATGCAAGTACTATAAATAATTTCATGGAAAACAAAGATTGCTTCATAAAAAAACTACACTGTGGTTTAAATTTTAATAATTTTACATTAGAATTACTCAGTTCTAGGACAGGGAATATTATATATAAAAATATGACTCAGCATAATATTTTTGGTGCCCAGCATCATGTCTTGGAGTTGAAGAAACTATAAATCATTTATATGGATTTATTAAGTCCTCCTAACAACTTAGTAATTCTTAATACTTCAATTTGAAAAATCAGAGACAAAAACCCAAAGAAGTTAAACTACTTTGTCAAACTTGTTATTGACAGACCAGACTCCTAAATCCATGGTTTTGGGATCACAGCTGTGACCATGATGGTGTTCCACAGAATTTTGGCGTTTCCCCACTTCTTGATAAGTGTCAAGCTCTAAAATGCACATCCATTCAACTTAAAGGCACCATCCAGATTTGGAGGAGGTGAGGTAATAAATTAATTCACCAAAAGTATATCAAGGGAATTTCACCTGAAAAATTCCTTATCAATAGCAAAATAAAAATAAAAATCACTGATTCCTTCGATTGCACAATTTTAACAGAGACCTTGTTCCAATATAAATTCAGTTTATTTTATTTTATTTTTTGTACTAGGGATTGAACCCAGTTGCCTTTTTTATATTTTATGTAGAGACAAGTTTTCGCTAAGATGCTTAGGGCATCACCAAGTTACTGAGACTGGCTTTGAACTCAAAATCCTCCTGCCTCAGTCATCTAATCCACTAGGATTACAGGTGAGTTTATCTTTTAAGATAAAGATAAATCAAGTCATTTTTTGTCAATTTTTTAAAAAATTACTTCAGTTTATTTTGAGTTTTCAGATGTAGTCTTGGGGGGTGGGGGGAAGTAATGCCTCTTCCAAAATCCATGCCCAGCCTGATCAAGAACCTGCTGTCTCTAAACTTGATTTTTTAATCCATTTTTAAATTTGTTGATAGACTCCAGGAGCATGACTGAACCTTTGATGTTCTCAGTAAGTCCTCATTATCTCTTAGTTCTGCTATCACTTCCCTGGTCCATTTCCACACATGCCCTGACAGATCTCAGAGCATCATCCCCGAGCTGCTTCATTACCGTGGGGGAGAGAATGCTTTCAGTGCTTGTGGCTAGGTGTTCAGAAATATAGAAATGCCTGCCATCATGTGTATGCATAACCTTTAAGAGAAAATATACGTTTGTAAGTATGTGAGTTGAAGCTGCTAAGTAGTGGCTGTATGAATATTTCATGTTTCTTCCTGGCTGTTGCTTCTGTAGCCTGTTTCTAAAGTGATAGAGAAAGAGAGAGAATGCAAAAGAGGCCTGTTTCCATAGGAACAAATGTAGCAATGGAAAAAAAAAAAAAACTTGTTAGGCTAGAGTACTGCTTCCAGGTAAGCTGAACCGTCACTCCAGAATTATGAGCAGCACATTCAGTCCCTATGTAGTACTTACAAGTTTAATTATATATAAATATGGATTAACTGGCCTATAAAAATGAAAATATTTTAAATCATAAAATTAATTGTAATATTTACTTGGATTAGTAGAATTTGAATTTGAGGGGAAAAAAGGCTAGCTTAAAATATAAATACTCTAAGAGAAAACTAAGACAATACAGAGTAGATACTTTTACTTAGTTATTAACTCTACAGTATTCCTAATTGTAAAACATACTAGTTATTTAGTTGATAGACTAAAGAACCAAAAAATAGTAAGATAAAATAATGAATAACTTAAAACTTCTAAATTTAAAAGACAAATTAGTATGAAATAATTCAATTTGTAAAAAGTTTGTAACTTAGAAATAACTTCTCATAAACAATAAACGAAAACTAGATTAATCTGTACTATATCTTAAAAACTCAAAGAAAAAATTCATGGTAGAAAAATTGATAATTTTCACGGAAACTCAAAAACTATTACTTACAGGATTTGAAGGGGAATTTAAGTACTAAAATTGAATCGATAACTTTTGGAAACCTCAGAATTATCTTTGAATTCTTTCTTCTATGTCTGCATGTCCACCTCTGTGTCCATTTACTTCTCATCTCTCCAAAGCCCTCCCTCCAGCACTCTTCTCCCCAGGGGACCTAAGTCTTCACACTGCAGGCTTACAATGCTCCAAAATGGATTCACTTTTTTGTTTGTTTGGTAACCATACATAAAAACATAACAGAAAATGTACATAGTTATGGGATACCATATGATGTTTTGATATGTATGTACATACGTTATAAGATTTAAATGAGGGTCAACACATCTATATCCTCAAACATTTGGCATTTCTTGGTGATAAAAACATTCAAAATCCTTTCTTCTAGCTTTTTGAAATAAGCAGTACATTATCTTGATATATAGTCACCCAACTGCACAATAGCACACCAGAACTTCTTGCTCCTATCTAGCTTTAACTAAAACCCATTGATCACCTTTCCTCACCTCTCCCTCCCACCTGCTCACCCAAGTCTCTGGTAAGCACTGTTACATTTCTCAACTTTTTGAGAATTTTTCAAACAAGACTTCAAAAGCACAGGAAGCAAAAATAGACAAATGGGGTCTCATCAAAGTCAAAAGCTGCCCAGCTTAAAAGAAACAACAACAGAGGGAAGAGAGCCTACACAATGGCAGAAAGTGTTTGCAAACTACACATCTTAAAAAGGGTTATATCCAGAATATATAAGAAACTTAAAAAACCCAATAGCAAAACAAAAACCCTGATTTAAGAACAGCAATAGACCTAAATACACTTTTCTCTAAAGAAGACATACCAGCAAATACATGAAAAAATACCTTCCTTTTGCACTTCCTTACCCATATTCCCAGTCCTAATGGGCAGGTTTCTCTGTTTGTTAGAAGGGTCTGATTAGTACATAATGAAAATGATTGATAGGAAAGTCAATGTGTTATACTTCTCAGGGTAATTCACATTTAAAACAGATTTATGATGAAAAAAAATAATTTGCTAATTCAAATCCTTTCGAAATGGGGAAAACAAGTTTTTATTAAATAAGTAAACAAATCAATGCTCGAAAAAAGAATGAATCTATGATGTTAGAATTTTAGCAGCAACACAACTGTAGACCCTAATAGTCTTCTAATTTGCATAATTTGGGCAATTAACTCCTCCACATGCAATCATCAGTGCTGAAACCAAATGTTGGAAACAGAAACCACCTGATTATTTTCACCAGCTCTGTCACAAGGCTGAATTTGCAGCACTTGGTACCTTTAAAACGGAGATAAACATGGGACTTAAAATAAGAAGCTGCTTAAGAATCAGCATGAACCACCAGATATCTGTTCTTATTGTCCTTTCTCAACTCTGCAGAAGACGGAAAGTTTGTCCTGAGATGGTAAGACAGTGGCTTGTTTGAAAGGATCAGAGTTCTTTCTCTGGGAATTACTCACCACAGCTGTGGACAAGAATCCATACAAAATCTGAAAGTTAAGTGAAACTTCATCAGACATAGAGTGCATTTTGAAAACCCAATGTCTTTCTTCATTGGGGTCCTGGAATGATGTTAAATAGGCTTAGTAATCTCAAGATCAAAAATGAAAAAAACTCGTTTCAGGGAATTTGAGTAGCATAAGAGAAAAGAACTAAAGACAGTGATATCAGTTCACCCAGTTTACGCAGACCAGATATCAATGCATTAAGAAGAAATCATAGCCTTATGTGCATGCACCTATTAATGGAATCTCAAAATATACAAAATAAAAATTTACAAAGCCACATTCACAGGTGGAGATTTTAACACCTTTCTCTTGGAAATATTGATAAGTAGAGAAACTGTCATTAAGAACACAGAAGTTTTAAAACACTATCACAACTTGACCTAACTACGTTTATATATTACATGTTGAGGTCCTAGGCCCCCTCCTCATGAAAAACACCACCCGCTTAAGATTAAGGAAGTTAAATTTAAAGGGAAAGTCAAACAGGCAAACTAGCTCTCAGTTTTATGGCGTTAACAAACATTCCAGAAAAGCAGGAATTAAACTTAGACCATTCTTCAAGGCTAAAAAATTAAGATAAAACACCAGGATATGGAAAGTTGAGATGTCATCTCAGCCTTCTGAGACTATGTATGTAGTTAGCATAAACACCAAGAAGCCAGAACCAGACAAGATAAGTCACTAAAACTAAACCTACGGAGACAGGATAATCATCTACCATGTTCTGAAAACATTAGTCACTTTTGTAGATAATAAGGTGAAAATTCAAGTGGTAAAGATAGCCTGGTGTAATGCTTGTCGTACATTGGCATAAATAATCAACGGGTATTTTTTTAAATGTCAAAATGTTAAAATGTAGACAGGATTACAGTTCTCCTTTATGAAACAATTACTATTTTTAGTATGCCCTTCACAATGAAGAGATCCATATAACTAATAAACTCATGAAGAGGTCCTCAATTTTCTTACAAATTAGGAAGTTGCTCTTTAGAAATAACCGTGAGATTCCCTACCCACCTACCAGAAAATGTCAAATGTTACAAGGATATGGGACAACCAGAACTCTCAAATTGTTGGTGGGAGTTTAAGTTGATATACAACCACTTCAAAGAATTGCTTGGAGTATCTGTTAGAACTGAATGTGTGCATACCCTAGGACTCAGCAACTCAAATGCTTAGTATATTCCCAATATTTATATATAGATAAAAAAATGTGTACAAAAATATTCAGAGCAGCATCATGTTTAAGAGCCAAAATGAAAACTACAATGTCTGCAACAGAATAGGTAAATAAGTCATTACCTTCACAAAATTAGATATGCCAAAACTTGGACAGGTGAATAGTGACTAGAAAGGGAACCAAGGGTTAGTGTAGCTTGTAGGAGATTGATAGTATTCTACTACTTGACTGTGTGCTATTTAAAGAGAAGGAACACTTGATGAAGATTCATTGAGCTGTACCTATAGGATTTGTCATACTTCATTTGCATGTTATTTTTCAAATAAAATTCCAAATAAAAACAGAAGAAATATTTCCTTTTATTTCTAATTTGACTCATCAAAATTACCATTAAAGTACATTTTTATCATCAGGATTTCTTATGCCTAATATTGCCCACCACTGGTTTTTTTTTTTTTTTCTCATTGCATTGCATTAAAGTGACTTGTTCTGTTCTCTTAGTTTTCATACTCACTGTATTTTATCAAATGAAGGGAGACCTTTGATATTCCCCAAATCAGGCAATGAGATCAATATTTCATTAAGAGAATTGTTTCCTGGTTAGTAATTTACTATGTAATCCCCCTGCAGTCAAGTTAACTCTTTTTTTAATCAGGTTTTATCATTTACAGCTCCCTGAGGGAATAGCTATTTCCTTTCAGAAATGGAATGCTTTGCTGTCTGCACCCAAACAAATCTATGTTGAGTCATAATCCTCCTATTCTCTACCAATGGAGATACTTGATATAATTTAATATATATTTCCTGCACCCTACTAATTTTTCTTTCCCTTTAGTAGACATATGGGAATGCAATCACTCACTTTTGCATGCCAATTTTTAAGAAGCTTTTAATTAAACAAGAGAATATTCATAGAAATATGAAATACTTTGTGTGCCCTACTTATTTGGGAAAAAAATCCAGTTATTCTTATTGATTTATATTACATTAAATGACATAATGTCTTGGAATTTAGGATGAAACCAATTTATAATTTACTAAATAAAGGATCCTTACTGACATTTCTTCATATGAATCCATTTTATATTCATGGATACCCATAGGTGAGGAAAATCCATTCAGGAACTCATTTATCAATAGAACATCTGTGCTTGCTCTCTCTCTCTCTCTCTCTCTCTCTCTCTTTTACAAAAATTGAAACATATTTCTAAGAGGGAAAATGAAACCCCATTCCCACCAGAATTAACTGCAATTCTTATCACAATCTTTTATTTATTTATTTATTTGTTCATTTATTTATATTAATTAATTAATTTATTTATTTTGATACCTAGGATTAAACTCAGAGGCCCTTAACCACTCATCCACATTCCTATTCCTTTCTATTTTTTAATTTTTATACAGGATCTCACTAAGTTGTTTAGGGAGACGCTGAGTTGCTAAGGCTGGCCTTGTACTTGCAGTTCTTCTGCCTCAACCTCCTGAGTACAATCTTATTAAGGAGTTACACTCAGGAGTTCAGGAATGATTGCATTAGCACACCAAATATCTATGTCATTAATCATCAAGGAATTATGTCCAAAAAACTTAACACCAAAAAAACAAACAACCCAATCAATAAGTGGGCTAAGGAACTGAGCAGACACTTCTCAGAAGAAGATATACAAGTGATAACAAACATATAAAAAAAGTTCAACATCTTTAGTAATTAGAGAAATGCAAGTCCAAAAAAAGTCCAATTACTAAACTAAGATTTCATCTCCCTCCAGTCAGAATGGTAATTATCAAGAATACAAGCAAAAATAAGTGTTAGTGAGGATGTGGGGAAAAAAGGTACACTCACACATTGCTGGTGGGACTGCAAATTGGTTCAACCATTTTAGAAAGTAGTATGGAGATTCCTCAGAAAACTTGGAATGGAACCACCATTTGACCTAGCTATCCCACTCCTTGGTCGATACCCAAAGAATTTTAAATGAGCATACTACAGTGACACAGACACATCAATGTTTACAGCAGGTCAATTCACAAGAGCTAAACTATGGAAACAACCCAGACATTCATCAATAGATAGATGGATAAGGAAACTGTGGTCTATATATACAGTGTAATATTACTAGCATGAAAAGAGAATAAAATTATGGCATTTGCAGGTATATGGATAGAGTTGAAGAATATTATGCTGAACAAAGTAAGCCAATCCTATAAAACCAAAGGCTGAATGTTTTCTCCGGTTAGTGGACAGTGATCCATAATGGGGGTGGGGGACATAGGAAGAATGGAGGAACTTTAGATTGGGCAAAGGGGAAGGTGGGGAGGGGAGGAGGCATGGAACAGGAAAGATGGTGAAGTGAGATGGACGTCATGATCATAGATTCATATATGATTGTACGAATGGTGCAACTCTACCTTGTGTATAACCAGAGAATTGAAATGTTGTACTCTATTTGTGTACAATGAATTGAAATGCATTCAACTGTCATGTGTAACTAAGTAGAACAAATAAAACAAGAGGGATTATGTCACTTTGATGGTCTCCTTTTTTATTTTACACAGTAGGCTCAATGTAAGTTGGTGTAGTGGTATTTGTAGAAGGAATGAGTTTAGGTCAAGGTATCTGCCAAATAAAAATAATTTGGACACTGCATTTGAAGTAGATCTAATACTGGGAAATTAGAAAGGAATAATAGTTGTTTATATTAATACACAGGCCTCTAAAAGTATACTGAAATTTTATCTTTACCCAGTTTTCTTAAGGTGATTTCATGGCAGCATCTTGAAATGAAAACTGTCTAACTTCATTCCAGTAGCCCAGATTTACACTACTGAATAAAACACAATTGTAAACTGTTTTTTTCTATTGTTCCTATAAAAAAACCCTATTTTGAATTTTTTTTCTAATAATTATGAGGGATTTTGTGTTTTATTGCATTCTATTTATAATACATCTTTACTTACACATCCATGTTTTCTGAATTTATTGCTGTTTTAGTTTCTATGGTAACTCTGCCAGTTGCCTACCTATAAATAGATATTTTATAATAGCAGGCTTATGAAAGTTCAATTTTTAAGCACCCTTCTTCAGTAAGGAGGAGACTTGCTAGAAAAATAACATATGAATCAAGGTTTAAGGAAACAGAATCTTAACCTGTTAAGATATAAAAATAGAAGACTAAAATTGAAAATCCATGCAGGTTTTATGCTGCAAGCATGTGGTGAAAAGAAAGGAATAGTAAAGCATCTAAAAACAAAGATACAGAGTTAATATTTATTTCAAATTTATCCCTCATTGAAGAATTTATGATATCTTATTAAATAACACTTACTAATCACATACAAACTACAGACTGCATTTTCTTCATTGGCAACTAGTAGGACTCTTCAACCTGGCTTATAGAAAGTCTTAATATATGAGTATTATTCTTGGCCTATATTCAGAACATGCATTTTCTCCTAATTGTTCTTTTAACATTTTTTTTTTATTGTAATTTCATTTGCTGCACAGGTATTTTAATTTAAGAAGTAAAATATATTAGTCATTGTGGCTTCTAAGTGTGACTTATTTACTTGCTTGTTATTATAAGATTTTAAAAACATTCCCCTGTAATTCTTTATATTTTTAAATCTTAAAAGTATATTGATTATTATCTATTTGGAATTGATTTTTGTTTTTATTGTGAGGTATTTTTTATAGAAAGTCAATAGGCTTATCAGCTTTTATCCTTTCCGCACTAATTTTAAGGAACATATTTATCATACATTAAATTTCAATTGTACATGGATTTATCTTGGACCCTTTATTATGGTCTATTTATTTATTTTTCCATTTCCATTCTGATAACAGTTAAGTAGGTTGTTTTAATATGTAATAGTATATTTTAAATGTGTTAACATTATGTTTATTTACTCTTTTATATGAAATTAGAACCAAATATTCCATACACTTCCTATTACTGTTTGCATTTAGTCTATTATTTAATTCAAATTTTCTATCTATATGATTGTCTTCCCAAGGAACATGAATGTCTTTTCAGTTTTCTATTCATTAATAATGCTGTAATGTTTTATTCCTTGCTCTGAAAAGAAATCTAGAATAATAGTGTAGTTTTTTGTGCTATTGTGCTTGGGAGATTTTAAATTATTTATTGCTACTTATTATTTATTTCTATCTATCCTTGCATGTTCATTTTGCAACTTGTTATATAATTACATTATCTTGCTAGTTGCATTGTTTTTTCAGCTTCTTTACATATTTAAAGACATGCTCAGATGTTTTCATTTGCTGTCCGTATATTTAATAAACCTTCATTATCATTCAACAAGTCTTTTGCACATTTTAGAAAACAATATGTACCAAAATCTTGGAGAGAAAATGTAACACATATACACTGGTGTATATGAGTCTGTATACTTCTCCAATTAATGCATGAATAGGCAGAAAGTAATAACCATCATTCTACAGAATAAGTAACATATTATCACTTTTTAAATGCAAATGAATATCTCCAAATTTTTCCTCATTTGCTATGCATTATAAATTCTCACATGATATAATCCCTGGTTTTTGAGCTCCTTAAAGTCCTTAAAGATAAGATGGTAAATCTTTATTCATCTTTAGGTTCCTAGGCCCATGCAAGGCATTATCTCATGGTTGTTGGTAAGTTGATCCACATCTTTTCTACCCTATTGCATTCTGTCAGCAAAGGAAGACCACAGTTTGATTGAAATCTATGAAATTTTACTCTGCTTTGAAATAATTGTATTTTTATACCACATTTAGTCTTATTAAATGTTTTTCACATGCAACTATACTTTAAATTGAATATGAATTTTTTTTTTCATTTTAATAGAAATCAGAATTACCTGTGGGTGTCTCACAAAAGAGAACAGAAAGATAAAAAAATACCTCTGCTGAAAAAAATGTCTATTTTTCTAGGAAAAAAAATATTTGAAACAAAGCACTACTGTCATCTGGTCTCTTATTTTGAAATTGATTAAAGCCATCATTAGTATTATAATTTTTAGTACAAATTCAAGACAAAGTTAATAAAGCATATTGTTTGTGACCTGTCAGCATAGGAAATGTAAGTTATATATCCCTCATGGTATGTCAGCATAGACAAGTATGAATTATTCCTAATAGATCATTTACATTAATCACTTTTTGAGATTTATTCTGAATAACTATGATAGCATAAAAATATGCAAGAGAGAAACTTGATTTTATTGAACTCAATGTTGAGTGGAATACAATGTTCCATCAATGGATGAATTTTTGCATGTATTTCAGGGCAGATTATGAAATGAAATGTATGTCAAACATTTAATGCCTGTTAGACATTTAAGTTGCTTTGTATTTAAAAGCATGAGTTGACCTTATCAGATGTCTAATAACTGAAGTAATTGTATCTTGTACTAATCAAAATGTCTTCCATTATAGCAAAAATGAGATTCAATTACACTACATTATGAAGCTATTATTTCTGATGTTCAGTAACTTGTGGTTAAGTACATATTTCTGTTGCTAAAGAAACTCAATCATTTCTTCCAACAGCTATTTTTATTATGCCTTGAATAAACAATGCTTCTTAAGATACTTAATTGTTATAAGTATTGGAAAGAAAAATAACATAAAAAAAATCAAATATCAACAATGTGCCCCATTTCTTGACCTATTCAAACAAGGGGTATATACCTAGAGAAGAACTTTTTCCACCTACATTTGTGTATAGGGTGTTTCATTTGAATAGATTATCAGGGAAAAATGGCATAAAGGATGAATTGTAAGACTTGGAAGAAAGAAAATCCTTAGTAAAGAAATGGTCAGCTCTAGAAACCAAAAGCCATAAAATGTCACTATTGTAAATGAGATTTCCCCTGTGGCCTAGTTATGTAAATGTTATCTCTACTACCATATTTGCAAAGTATAAGCTGTAGATCAAAATTCTCCCATTTGCTTTCTCTCCAGTTCATTTCTGATGGCTGTGCTTTGTCACTGGTCTTTGCCTACAAGAATAACCTTTCTGTAAATCTAAATGGCTTGTAATTTTTTAGACCCAGCAATACTCTCATTTGCATAGGGCCCAATCTTCTATCTTAGTTTTAAAATGTGGAAATATGAAATTCTCAGTGAAAATCATAGTACTCTTTCTGAGACAAAAGAATATTATAGGAACTTTCTTTAAAAATCCATGTCTGTGAGGTCTTATCTAACATTGAACTGTTCTCTTCCAGTACACTTAGAAACCTTGAAAGCATTCAATAACATTCTTGAATAGTTTGTATATGCCTTAAGCTACCTGCATCTCATCTAAGACAATTCTTTAATTTGGAGATTTGTATTCTGTTCTAGACTTAGTTCTCTGGATGCTGCTCTGGCATTGTGCCCATACAGGATGGTTTTCTGGGTACTGATCATCAGAATCCATTCTCCAACACAGTAGACTCTGAGCTTTCAGATGTGCAAGTAAGAAGTATATAAGAAAGACTCTGAGGCCAGCCCCTTCCCCTTGCTCTGACATATAATCTGCATTCCTGCTTCCTCCTGCTGTGCATTAGTTATTCCTACAACACTCAGAATGCCTAATTCATTCATCCTCTTGTTATGGTCCTCTGACTGTATCCTTCTCTCAAGGTTTTCCCATCCTTCTCCAGAAGTCTTCCAACTCTGCTTGATAAACTTGCATTCTGTTTTTACCAAGTGGGCTCAAACTATCTTTGTTGAGCAATCTTTCAGATTTCAATTTTCCCCCAGAAATATAACATTGGTTAAGCAGACTAAATTTTTACTCTTGCAAAATTCTATTTTAGACTTTTATACATGGCTTATACATCTCTAGTTTTTAAGATGTACTGTCAGACCTTTGCATTACATATATTTTCTATTCCCAACTACCAGATTCTTTTCCTGATCTTTCTATTCACTTTAAATTGACAAGAAATTTTTGAGTGACAGCTATGCACACAGAATATGTTTATTACAGAGAAATGTTAAGACATGGCCCCTGCCATAGGAAGCCAGTTTTTCAAAACCCATGTTCCTTTCAGAGCAATATAATGTCCAATTTGTGTATATTTTTGAAGGATCTGTGTACAGAAAAGTGGATAGAGTGATGTTACCTAATCATTTCTATTAATTTTTCAAATATTGCTAGCATACTTATTATATAGTATGGAGAAAAAAATTAGAAATTGGTGAATCATTCATATATCTAGATGGGTTTTTGGTAAATGATTTTCAGATTGTATGAAAAAAATTAAATGTATACATTGCCTATAAGCATCTAAAATTTGTCTGATTTTACTTAATTTGGAGCTACTGTTAAATCAGCATCTACATATCATTTAAACTTCTGGGAACACTAAGATGAATTATCTATAAAAGAAAACCAGAAACTACCTGCATCAGAGAACTCTAGTAATAATAATTTGTAAATACAATAGAAGATTTTGGACAACTTTATACCATTTGCCTAAAAATAGAACAAATTAAAATCCAAAGAAAATGTGGATCACCTGCTGAGTAAGAGGTTCACGAACAAGGGAATAAAATAAAGCAAATCAGTTTCCAAACCTCAAGCTTCTGTGCAGCTTCTGTTGAATATGGGTGCTAAAAGCACTTGAAACAAAGAATTTGTCCTTGCATATCTAAAGCACTTTTTACTTTGCATTTCTCATGACATCCTTCAAATAATCTTAAATAAGAAGTCCTGCATATTAATGTCCATTATATGAAGGAAATGTGAACTGGAAAATAGTTTGAGGGAGAATAGAGACAAACTTCTTTGACCTCACATTTTATCCAGAAGTTTCTTAGTCAGTAATGATATCAGAGTAGGCCTTTGGTAGGAGTCCACAAAGAAGCAAGAGATAAGCTAACGTATGCATGCACATACACGAATACACACACACACAGACACACATACACATAAACATTTATGTTGTTTATGTATGTATGTGTGTGTGTGTATGCTTTGGACTAAGTGAAGTGCTAAATGGACCTTTATATATAACGAATGCCTGATGTTTGCTTAATGAATTTTGTATACATTTCCCTAGTTTAAAGTATGCTTTTATACACTGATCTATTTGTCCCTTTCTGCAGATGTTTAGAGAAAGACACACAGGCTACTTTCTAAGGAAGAGAAAATAGAAACAGAAAGACTAATATCTAGGCCAAAGACCTTCGAGTATTGAGTAGGAGATAGAATATGCAGCCAAATCCAGGAAACTGAACTTCAAAGCCACATTTTTTTTTTTCTACTTTTTCAAGAAACTGGTAGGTAAACACAAAGTGTTCTTAGGTTTAAAGCCTCATGAACACAGAATTAATTGAATTGTTTCTCAAGTCAAATACTCATGAGATTAATTTTCTTAGTGTCACAATAATTTAATTCTTTGAGGGTGTATTTTGAATGCTTCCCTTCACATGGCTGTATTGTTGTTTTTGTTACTTAAGCAACAATTCCAATAGCAAAGCTAAAGGAGATCTTCAGAATTGACTAGTAATCACTTAACTAGTTAAAGATTGTCTTTCTTACTTTGGTTTCTCCTCATTATTTAGTGGTACATTTTCTTTCTGTGCTGTAAAATATGGTCTTATACTTTCTCTTGTAGATATTTTGGCAATTTTTTGTATCAAAAAATTGAGGAAGAGCAATGAGGGAACTAAATGAAAATGAGTCTCTGTCTGGTGTGTCATCTCCCTTAGTAGCTGCAACTACTCTAAGAGGCCCATGATCCTCTCTACCAGGATACACAGCAATTTATGGAAATATTAGTTTGACTCTCTGACACCTTCCTCCTTTTTATGACAATGAGAAAACCTAGTTTTAAGACCTAGCTTTACATCAATTAGTTGTCTGGTCTTGAACAGGTGGTTTTACCTTTCGATAAGTTTTTTTCCCTTCCAAATATTGAACTGATAGAATATAATTAGAAAATATTCAATGACTCTTTTGTACTACTAATAAATATTATTATCTTACTAGAATATAGGGCCCATAAAAGCAAAGGCTTCGATGATTTTGTTTATTGTTGTATCCTCAATACCTACAACATTTGCTGAAAGACTTTCAATAAATGAATAGCATTTAACTTCAGGTTTAAAGAAGACATACTAATACTTTAACAAGATAAAGTAGATGGATTTTTTTACTCAAAAGAAGTTCTCACCAAGAAGCAATGCAGTCCAAGGAAGAATTCTCCACTCTCCAAGTTCAAAAATTTAACTTAATCAACTTATTAGAATGTGACCAGACTAGAGGAACTAACACAAAACACGTTTCATAAATTCTTGATCTATAAACTAAAATTATAAAACTACAAATTCATAGTTTATAATATAGGATTTCCACTATTGTGTGGCTGGAATTAATTCTTTTAGTCTATTCAAGCTGTTATAACAAACTAGCCCATACTGGGTGGCTTATAAAGATCAGAAATCTATTTCTCACAGTGTGGATAATGGGAAATGGAAGATCAAGCTCTGACACATATAGTGCCTGGTAAGACCCAGTTTCATATTTCATCTATACACATCTTTTCACTGTGTCCTTCTTTAGTGGAAAGAAAAATGGGCTCCCTTGGACCTCTTTTATAAGGATACTTATCCCATTCTGCTCATCATCTGCCAAAGATCCTACCTCATAGTACCATACCTTAAAGATAGGATTTCAACTATGAATTTTGGGGAAATACTTTAGACCATAGTAATGATAAATAGATTCTAAGAATGAGTCTAAATCAATCCGGATACTCGTAGGATGTAATGCCCAACCCACATTAGGCAAATCTAGAGTTGGGAACATAAGGGTTATTTTTCAAAGTCAAATAGTCTTTTAAAGAGCAACAGTTTGGAAGATGTTAACAAGAAGATCAAGTAGGAAATGTCAGTTTATATCCCTCCACCATAAAGGGGAGAAAAAAAATAGATATCTATTCACAAAGCAAAATAGCTCTGCGATGGCTAAGGGACCCATTAAGAACTTGTAGCAACAACACAGTTGTACAAAAATTAATAAACAAAAATAAACACAAAAATAAAAGAAAGAAGAAAAAGAACATAAACAAAAAACATCACTGATGATATTAACATAACAGATATGCCAAGGGGTGGTTGGGAATAAGAAAGACTTAGGCTATCAGTCACACAGCAGAAGTGACTACAGTTCCTAGAATCCTGGCCCACATTGGATTCTGGCACTTTTTGCCACTCAGATAACCAATAGTCATCCGCACTAGGAAAACTAAGAGAAATAAATACTTCTGCATATGCCTACTCTCAGGAAGTACCTGCTGTTGTGTTGCTGCTGCACTACAAATGTCATGTCTCCCAACCTACCTTAAACCCTGGGCTGTGGCCACTCTAAGAGTCCAGTAATATGACCTCAGTAATATGATTGCACTGCATCTTCTCTTGCCCCAGACATTAAAGCCATCAACATAGAAACTAGTTTGCATACTAAACTCCAGAATCTATCTCTGGGTATGTGTCTGAGTTTTAGACACAGCTCAATCATAACTAAAGATATCCTGCACCCCAGAGCCCAACTCTGATTATATACTGTATATGATCATTCCTCAGATACCGGAGCCACTGCCAAATCAAACTATTTCTCATCTAAGACTCCAGAGTCAAGGTCTATCTGCCCATACCCACTTTTTGGGCACAAACTCAGCTACCATTGAGAGTCAAAACTTGCCTCAAATCCAGAGCCATTATAGCTCTCCACATGCCCATGCTGCTGTCCCTGGATCCCTTGTTGGTTTGTAATATCTGAACCTAGTATACTATTAGCAACTCAGCAGCAGAGGAAGCTTATACCCTGGATGGAGGTGCAATAATTGGAATCTAGAGCTGTCTTCTTTCATGTGTACACATACTTGGCCTTGGCTTTTTGACCAATTCATGGACATTACTGTTATCGTTGTTTACCAGTGACGAGTCCTTGCTACCCTAATGTTGAAGTTTAACACCAGAGAAGCACACCTAGGCAAGTTTAGAGTGGAAAGTAGAGGCTTTATTAAAGGACAGCAGAAAAGACTTCTCCCGAGGAAGAAGGGGACCCAAGAGGTGGAATCCATGGATGGGCGATGTCGTCCACTTTTTATAGCTAAGGTCTTCATCTAGTTTCCCCCCATTCCTCTCCTTTGTTCTATTGTCTTTCAGTGATGAAATGTAGGTGGGAAGGCCCCAAGGGTGGGGCATAGGTGGGCCAAAGGAGTAATCTGGGAAGGAAGGACTTTTGGATTAGCATCTCCACTTTTGCTGGGAGCTGTTTCATTAACATTTCTTTGGGATGAGCTCTGGGCCTTGGGGACATTAACATTCCAAGAGTTGTTCTGCTTTTCTCAGACTCCATTCTCAATGAGGCCTTCATTTTTTACTTTACTTGATATTAGACCCGATTTACCTAACTACACTAAATACCTATCTTTAAATCTGGCTTCATTACAAATCTAACACCTGTTCCATCACCACCATAAAATGGCATACAAGCCAGATCAAGTGCCAAAAATGATCCACTCAGTCACAATTTCCCCAGTTGGAGAAACAGACTTTGGGAGGAACTTAGCAGTTATCATCACCAATCACAATAGTTCTTGCCACCACTTCGAATATCCATAGAATTGTCTGCTGATGATCTATGAAATATTCATCAACACTGAACTCTGTTGACAGAGCTGCATGGAGACTAAACAGTTCAAGAATCATTATACAACCCAGAAACCTCCCTCTTACTCCCTCAAAGTGAATGTCCTTCTCCCCTGAAAGCAAAACACACTTTAGAAGAGGACTGTTCCATAAAATATGCAAACATCAACATAAGGCAAGAAGAAACATGAAAAATCAAGGATAAATATAACTATCAAAGGCTATCTCTTTAACAGATGGCAAAGTAGTGAAGATCTACAAACTGACAAAGAATTCTAAACAATTATTTTAAGGAAGTTTGGTGAACTTTAAGCAAATACAGAGACATTATTCAACAAAATAAAGAAAATAATCAACGAACAAAATGAAAAATTTAACAGAGATTTAAATAATAAAAATGAACAATACATGAAATGAAAAATGCAATAAAGAATATCAACAACAGACTTGAACAAGTAGAAAGAAAGAATGTGAACTGAAAGATAGATTATTTGAAAATACAAAGTCAGAAAAGAAAAAGAATGAGAAAAAAAAGAAAGCCTATGGCATTTGTGGAACAGCATTAAGGGAGTTCTTTTTGAATTATAGGAGATCACAAGAAAAAGAGAAAGAGAAAGGAACATAAAACTTATTTAAAGAAATAGTAGCTAAAGACATTCAGAAGTTGGGAAAGATTTAAATATCAACATACAATATGATCAAGGAACTTCAGTAAGATTAAAACCAAATAAGACTATTTTAATCAACTTTAAATAACTAAGTCTTATTTTAATTAATCAAACCATCAAAAATCAAAAATGTGGAGAATCCTCAAAGCAGCAAGAGAAAAGAAGCAAATCGCATATAAAGGAACTCCAATATGATTATTAGCAGATTTCTCAGCAGAAACAATATAGGCCAAGAAAGAATGGGGTAATATTATCAAAGTGTTAAAGGAAAGAAACTTCTGACCAAGAATACATTACTTGGAAAAGTTATCTTTCAGAAGTAAAGAAGAAATAAAATATTCTTCAGAAAAAGCAAAAGTGTAAGGAGTTCATCACCACTAAATTTGCTTTAAAAGAAATGTTAAAGGGAGTTCTTCAAACTGAAATAAAGGATGTTAATCAGTACCATGAAAACATTAAAGTATAAAACTGGTGGGTAAAAGTAAATACATAGTCAAATTCAGAACACTCTAATACAATAGTGGTTATACATAAATCACTGATAATTTTAGTATGATTAACAGACAAAATTACTGAAAAATAATTATAGCCTCAATAATTTATTGAAACTGTTACACAATATAAAAAGATGTAAAGGTGACATCAAAACATAAAATGGGGGTGAAGTAAAATTGCATATTTTTATACAAAATTATCTGATTAAACTACCTTATTATAACTATGTGATGTTTTGTATAAGAAACATTTGGTAAGCACAAAACAAAAATCTCTACTAGAGACACAAAGACAAAAAAACTAAAGAATCAAAGGATACCATTAGTGAAAATCACCAAATGACAGAGATAGCAAGAAAGGCAGAAAATAAAAAAAGACCTACAGAACAAACAGAAAACAATTAACAAAATAGTTGTAGAAGTACTTATTTACCAGTCATTACCTCAAATGTAAATGAATTAAATTCTCCAATAAAAAAGAGAGTGGCTGAATTAATTTAAAAATAAAATCTAACTATCTGTATACATACAAGAGACACCTGAAAAACCAGCCTCTATCTCAGAGCAAAGCCTGTCCAAGGAAGGGACATGACCTTTGTCCTTGGAAAGACCCACAGAGCGCTCCTAGGCACATTCCCACCCTGCTAAGTTGTTTATCTACAAATAACAGGAGAGATCTGCTGCGCCAGGTGTCCCTGACTCAGTCGGGCTAGGTGGGGATCCATAGCATCCCCCTAGCAGCCACCAATCAGCATAAGACAGGGAAATACCTGGGATGCCAGATGACCCTCCCAGTAGTTTATGGTGGTTGATAACATGTTGGGAAACCAGGTAGTTCAGCACATACGCCCCTCTTGGCTTAACCAATCAGTTCAAATGAATACCCCTTTTGTACTGACCAATCATCCTTACCCAACTTGTTCCCTCCAGTGAATGTGCTAATCATGTTTTAGAGTTGTTATTTGATTTTCCCATGGTGTGTGATGATTTGCTAAGAGATGCTATGATGTATGTGGGGGTCCCTGCCTTCTCCAAAGAATGTATAAAACTGCTGGAAACCCTGGGCTCAGGGCCTCTCAGCATCACCAGTTGCTGTGTGTGCGCTCGGAGAACTGAGCTAGCTCGCAATAAACACCTCTTTGCTGTTTACATCGATCTTGGTCTCTGGTGGTCTTTTGGGGGTCCCGAATTCGGGCATAACAACCCTTCAAAAAGGACACACACAGAATGAAAATGAAAGGATAAAAAAATCTTCCCTGCAAATGTAAACTAGAAAAGATCAGAGGCAGCTATACTTCAATAAAACATACCTTAAGACCAAAACTGTACAATAATACAAAGAAGTTCATCTTATAATGATATAAGGGTCAATGCATTAGGATGATGTAACAATTGTTAAGATATATGTATCCAATATCAGAGCATCTAAATATATACAGCAAATATTAATAGATGTAAAGGAAGAAATAGACTACAATAATTACAGGAAACTTCAACTTCCCACCCTCAGCAAATGACTGAAAGTCAGTAAGAAACACTGGACATAAGCTATATTTTAGGCGGACTGGATCTAACAGACATATACAGAATTTTTTTATCCAATAGCAGCAGAATGCACATTTCAAATGTAGATAAAATGTTCTCCAGATTAGATCATTATTAAATCATAAAACAAATTTTTAAAAATTAAGATTGAAATCATATCTCATGTTATTTCAGATCACAATGGTATGAAACTAAAAACCAATAATAGAAGAAGTTTTGGAAAATTCAAAAATATAAGGAAATTAACAGACATGCTCCTAAACAAACAATAGGTCAAAGAAATATTGAATGTAAAATTCAAAAATACCTTCAGACAAACAAAATAGACCATGCCAAAGTTTAGGAGATGCAGCAAAAGACATACTAAGACTGAAGTTGATAGTGGTAAATCAAAAAAGAAGATCCCAAATGAACAATGTTACATTACCCCTCAAGGAACTAGGGAAAAAAAGAACAAATGAATCCCAATGTTAGTATCAGGAGGAATATAATAACAATCAGAGAAAACATAAGTAAAATAAAGAATAGGAAAAAAATAGATGAATGAAAGTAAGAATTGGTTAATTAAAAAGAAACAAAGTAGACAAACCTTTAACTAAACTAAGATGAAAAAGGGATAAGATTCAAATAATGTCAGAAATGGAAGAGGAGACATTATAACTGCACCAGAGAAATGCAAAGGATCAGAAGAGACTTTGACAAAAAAAAAAAAAAAGACAAAAAAAAAAATTTACACCAACCAATTATACATCAACCAATTTAAAAAAATGCTTACATATTAGAAATTCAACCTACTAAGACTGAATTGTGAAGAAATAGAAAATCTAAACAGACTGAAATTAAAAATAATGGAAACAGGGAACAGACCTCAAGGGATCAGCAAGATTTCTTTATTAAGCAGCAGAATGGCATGTTTTCAGGGGAGAAAATGGCAACTGATTACAAGAGGGGTGTGATTTTTATAGTGTTTAAGTGAGATTGGGATCATAACAAGTGAGATTTGAATCATTTACTGAGTGTATTGGTTGGGCAGTTGGAAGGAACAGTTATGCAAATTCAAAGCCTATATCAGGGAAACAGTTGTAAAACCCATCCTTGCTGGGAAAGGGTGAAAGTCCAGAGCCCAGGGTCCATTGTTTGCCTCCTCCTGCCCCTCACACTGTCCTCCTCTCTCCCTGGGTGTGATTATTCCCCCTTTTCTTGGAGGTTGTTATTTTCCATATCCTTCACAGACCAATATTGAGAAAGGAGATTTACTCAGTAAGAAAAAGTCTCCCACAGCTTAGCTTTTGTGAATTGAGTAACTTATGATTTTTGCCAGTAAATCAATGGCTCTGGAAACTATTATGCTAAGTGAAATAAACCAATTTCCCACAAACAAAAGTCAAATGTTCTCTCTCATATGTTGATGCTAACACACATCAAGGGGTGAGAAGGGGAAGAATAGAAGTTCAGTGGATTAGACAAATGGGAATGAAGGGAAGGACAGGGCGATAGGAATCAGAAGACAGAGGAATGAATCTGATATAACTTTCCTGTGTGCATATATGAGTACACCACAGTGAACCTCCACATCATGCACAATCACAAACTGGGATCCTAATTAATAAGGCATACTGCATGTTTATATAAATATGCCAAAATATCTTATTCTAATTAGGATTCCAGTCTTGTGGTTGTGCGTGATGTGGAGATTCACTGTGGTGTATTCACACATGCACATAGGAAAGTTTTCTTTAAAGATACAGGGCAAATTAAAAGGAAGAATATCTGTTTCCTTCAACCATAAGGATTACTGGAGGCTCCAATCCACTAATTATTTTTGTAAACACTGCTATTTATAAATGGAGGAGTCAAGTGAGCATGATAGTTTCTCCTCTTAGGCAGGGATTAATAAAATGATTTTGCTTCAATCTCAATATTTCAAAGATGGGAGTCTGGAAAAGAGGAAAAACTAAGAAAGACAATTTATCTTGTCATCAAATACATTACTTTTTCAGTCTGCTGAAGGCAATTCAGAGTTTACAGAGAAAATTGAATAAATGTCAATTTAACTCCTACTCTATGCCAGGATCCTTTCTTGGAAACATGGTATTTAGTTTGCTAATATTAACACGCAGATTCACAGGCACTGTAAAGTGTCAGAAGAAAGTAGGAATTAAAACATTATGGTGCTGATGCAGGAAGAAAAAAATGGATCATTGAAACGAAATCGAGTTAAAAAATAAGACTACATGTGGATAAATATGCCATAATTGATAACAGTAATAAAACAACTCAGCAAGAAGGGAATAGAGTAATCATTAAATTGAGAGAGAAAAATTACGTTGAATCTCTATTTTTTCCATAGAAAAAAATAAATAAAATTTAATAAATTCCATGTGGATTAAAGAGTAACTATAAAATCAAACTACAAACATTATTTTAAAAATAAGGCAATATGCTTTTAGCTTTGGGAAAGAAGAGACTTTTAAAAATACATAAAACATAGAAACTACAGAGAAAAAAATGTGTAAGTTTCTGACTGTACCAAAATTTAAAACTTTAAAAATTAGGGGAGAAGAGCTACAGATTCAGAGAATATATATTCCAGCTATATAACAGAAAAGAGATTAATATCAGGCATAGATGAACTACAGATAGGACAAATATATTTTTGATCTTCATACTGGAGATTGTTTCTAAAAATACATACAGATCTCATTCAAATAAACTTAAATCATAGAATAGTATAAAAACACTTTAGGTTTGATGCTATGCTTTGGTGGGTATGTGGGAAATTTGAAAATGTCATACACTACTGGCAGGAGTGACCAGTTTGGTCATGGTTCAAGGGAATCCCCCAATGGTTCATGTGTTAAAAGCCTGGTCCCCAGGGTGAACATTATTGGGAGGTAGTAGAAACTTTAAGATTGGGTCATCAGGGATGATGTCCTTGGAGAGAATTCATGGGACCTTGGATAGTTCTCAAGAGAGGGTTGTTATAAAGCAGCAAGACTGGTACCTTTGTACTCCTGAGCTTCCTGTCTCACCATGTGATCTCTGCTTCTGACACATGCTCCTACTGTGATGCCATCTGCCATGATGTGACACAGCCAGGGAAACCAGTGCTATGCTGTTTGGACTTTCAGCTTCCAAGAAGGTGAGCTGAATAAATTTATATTCTTAGTCATCCAGCCTCAGATTTTTACTGTAATGATAGGAAATTGAATAATACAAAGGTAAGAATTTGCCAGTACCCATAAAAGTTAAAATATGCCTACTCTATCACCTAGACTCTCCAAAAAAATCCCTAAAGAAATAACTGTGTAGAAGAAGACATATAAAACATGCACCGTGACATCATTTTTAACACCAAAAAATTGAAAACAACCTAAATCTCAATCAAAAGAGCAGGTTTACAAAAGGTCATACAATGGACTGCTACTGAAGCTCTTGAAAAGAAGGAGACATATTAATATTTATACAAGTGGAAAGATCTCAAAGGTGTCCTAAAAGGTAAAAATGCAAATTCTAAAGCAATACTCACATTATCTTCCCAATTATTTTTAAAACTCCTTATGTGAAACAAAACAATATATTCATATATATCTGTATAAATGTATGTGTGAATATATATGTATATCTTATTTTTCAATCAATACAGAAAAATATAAAACTCAAAATTGTTATTTCTTAAGAAGTAGCTGGGAATAGAAATAAGACAAATGAGAGTTTTACTTTATATAAATTTTTGAATATTTATAAGTTAACATTTATTCAATATTTCCATAATAAAAATATACAATCTTAAAATGATCATAATGATTACAAGCACTAGAATTTAAAGAAGTGCATTAATAGGAAGCTGTCAGAGCGTGTAATACTGTTTAAAGGATATTTCAACAACTGACTTCTATTATTTTACATTTAATTTTTAGTTTAACAATATTTTTTACAATATAAACTTTTCTATAAAAGTCTATCTTGGATCACCACCTTTACCATCAACTTCAAGATACATAAGCATATTTATTACTCTTATTTTTCAAGACATTACTTATGTCTTTGTTTTGGTGTCACATAAGATTTTTAGACAGTTTCCTGAAACAGTATAATAAGCACAAAGTTAAATCTCTAGAACATAATCCCAAAATATCCCTATTAGATAGACAAGGGATATTTCATCTTGGTGCTGTTATTAGAGCTATTTTTAGTGTTACCAATGTAATTAAGTGAATGCATGACCTTTTAAAAAAATTACGTTGAACATTTTCCCATACTATTTAAGCAATGTTATAAATATGATTTAAGTGATTGCAGAGTTATAAACCATACAAATTTTATCTTAGTTTAAAAACTTCCTATTGTTGAATATTAGTTTCTAATTTTGAAATAATAAAATTAACAATGAACACACGTAAATGTACATTTGTGTTCATATCTCTGATTTTGTCTAATATGTTGGTCTGCATAAGTTAACTTTCTGTATTAATGGCTATGTGCATTTTTAGGGCCTTTGGAATACATTGCCAAATTACTCTCCAGAAGTGCTGTATCAATTTAGAATTTTATCACCTGCTATGGTGTGTCCAACTCAGTATGTTTTTTGAACAATTTTTAAAATTGTAAAATATCTCTCACACCAAAATTTATATGACATATATGTACATTTTTAGACATTGAACAAAAAACTAAACATGGATGCTTTCATAATATTTCCAGCACTATTCATTGTGTCTGGGACTTCGTGGTTACTCAGTAAATATTGTGTGATGGATGGATGGGTGAAGAGACTGATATTTGCAGGCTTCTTTAAATCAGTTAAGAGCTAACTATATCTAACTTTGGCTGTCCCTTCTAACTCTTTCCTTAAATCCTGCATTAGCAACATGAGGACACCTACTCCTAGTGAAATTTTCCCTTTTCACTAGAGGACACTATGGACCAGGCACAGAAATGCTTGATAAGCACTCGAGGCTTAAATAGGCTTCTCTGTCCCTCTGTACATTCTTTATTACAAAATTACATGTGCCCACCATGAAAAATGATGCCTGTATTTGATTTCCCTCAATCAATAAACTCAAGTAGCTTTTGTACGATGCTATTGTCACGTGCAAAGTAATCTCATATATGTTCCCTGGAAAACCCGTATATAAAACAGCGAACCACTTCTCCACTTACTTCCTACTATAACTTGTATCTTTAATGTCCCCCAAAGGCTCACGTGTTAAAGACTTGGTTCCCAGTTAATGACAATGTTGGGAGGTGGTAGAACTTTAAGAAGGGGGAGCCTAGTGAAAGGAAGTTAGGTCATTGGGAGTATGATCTTGAAGAAGTTTGGGGGACTCTAGTCCCTTCCTCTCTTATTGCTGCCTACCTTCGTGAGGTAAGTAACTTCCTCTGGAATATATATTTCTGCTATAGGGTTCTGCCTCAACACAGGCCCCAGAGCAATAAGCCAACTGATTGTACTGAAACTTCTGAAGCTATGAGCCAAAATAAGCCCCCTATCTCATTAAGTTTTGTTTCATTTATATTTTTTATAGTAATGGCAAACTGGCTAATATACTTTCCATCTATCTCCCTTGCTTTATCTTTTCCCCATAACACAAATCATGTTCTAGCACATTATATAATTTACTTATATATTTAATTTATTATCTATCTTTTCTATCTCTTCAACACCAATCAATCACATGCATATATTCTAAATATAAGCTCAGAGAGAGAAAGGAATTTGGTTTATTTTCTTCACAGGTAAATCTCCAGTGCCTAAAACAGGCCCTGGTAAACAATAGATACTTAGTAAAATTTTGATGAATACATAAATTAATGTAGCCTTTACAAAATTTTCACATTGCTTGAGTGGGTAAAATTTGAGGAAGAGAAACTTGACTTTTTGATTATTAAGAGAAAAACTCAAATTTTCTCTTCTGTTTATGTTACTACCTTGGCAATTAAATGGGCATCAAACCCATCATTATTGGATCCAAGTCCTACATAAACACTCATTCTTTCAAATATTCTTTTGGATTCTGTGACAGATAGATCTCATGGATCTGGCTGTTTCATTTTACTTCACCTTTTGTGTGCATCACTTTGGGTTCATCAGACACGGAAGTGGAGGACAGAGATGGAGAAGGACATTGTGTGCAGTTAGTAGAGCCACCCATTTTCATTAAAGGGTTTTAAAAATCATGGGATCTTTACTTGTAAAGAGAACCTACACAAAATGATGTGTTATTAATACTACTGTCAAACATTCTATTTGCTTTTGTAGCATCTCTGTATAATCAGATCTATTTATTGATATTACTCCAGGATGAAATTTGTTCACATTCTCTGAATATAGGAAGCCTTTGTCAGAGAAAAATTTGCATTTTCTCTTAGCTTAAGCAGGCTCAAAGTCAGTATGAAAGAAATGAAGTGAGAAGGACACTGCTCTTTAACCTCTCCATCTTCTCTTGCCCTCAGTCTGCCCGCCCCTCCTCCCAACATAGCAGTCGCCCCTCCCTGCCTCCTCTCACACAGACACAATTTGACTTCCATTATGTTTTATTCAGTGTTAGGAGTTGGGTGGGTTAGGAAACAGAGAAAGGAGACATTTTTTTTTTCAAATGAAGATTTCTCCTGCCTATCATTTCTCTGTGTGTGGCAGGTGTCCCAGTGCTGGCCTTCCCAAGTTGCCAATGTGGGTTCTTCAGCAAAATCTGTTTCCATTGTATAGTTAGTTTATATGAGAGAGACTCAAAACTCCCCCAGCTCTCTCTCTCCCACCTCTTGCTTCTCAGATTCCTACTTCAGCAAAATTGCCAGATAGCTGAAGCCAGCTTCCTTGCACAGGGTCTAGCCCCATCGCCACCACCCTTGTTGCACCAATGGTCAGTCCTTCCTGTTTTACCATTTCTAAGAAAAGAGGTTGTTTTTTGAATATCTCCATAGTATGCTAGAGTTGTTGGTTTTTTAAAGGTCACTTTCAATAAAGAGTTAATGCTTGCAAAAACATCAGTATGCTTCAACAAATATTTCAAGAGTACTCATAGTTTGGTCAGGTTTTTTTTCTACAAAGTTTGCAAATTGTAAAAAGAAGGTTGTTTTTTTTTTCTCCACTGCATGAAACATTAAAATCTATCAAAAGAGAATTGCATAAGAACATTACATAAGAAATTGCATAAGAGTTTGATGCTTGGTAGCAAAATATGTAGCATTTTGCTATAATAATTATAATGAAATCATTGAAGCCAAAGAGAAAGTAGGATAATACCTGGGAGACTCTCAGTAATTTAGCAATACCATTCAGTTCAGAGTGCTATTTCACTCAAAGAGATAAGGTGTCAGAATCATTTGAATGAAGATTTCATTGCAATAATATAGCAGTACATGCATAGAATTCATAATATAAAGACATCAGAGTAGTTTAAAATGTAAAATTTGTAGCAGAGTAGTAAAGTTAGTTATGTTTTTGCTAAGTAAAAGTTATTTCAAAGTGCTACCTTAGATCCTTATTTATGAATTATAATAGGATAACAATGGAAGAATAAACTAATGATAATGGCTATAAGAGATACTTATCAATGCTTATCATTATAGTCACAATAGCTTTCTGTCACCTGCCTGCCAGTATTTGATAGACAATAGATTATTTCTGTCCTATAATGGCCCAATGAAGTAAATCCTTTTCTCAGTCCCCTCCTCATAATGGAGAAAATGAACTGAGTGAAATACCTTGATGGAGGTTATTCAGCTAGTGAGCACTGATGCCTACAGTTGATTCTAGACCTTCTGTTGCCCTGTCCCCCAATATACCAATAAAGCAGATACTATATTCACCAAAACAAAAACTAAAACCCCTGAGCAATAATCTTCCTTGAAACAACTATTTTTTTTACTATGATATGTTAGACAATAATCATAATCATATTAATAATAACTGACACTTGGGTTGTGCTTACTGGTGTGTCTGGCACTAATCATTATTGTTGTATGTAGTTTTAATTATTTTACCCCTGAGGCACTGCAACATGGAAAGGTTAAGCCATTTAAGTCATTTGCTCAAGATCAATCTGTGAATATGTATGTCGCAAACCCAAGATTTAAATACTTGGTTCCAAGTAATACTGGTAGAAAAAGCCTTCATCTATATTCCTGTTATAGCTAAAACCAAGTTTCCTTACACCAAGTCTCTCTTTCTGACCTTTGTAAAATGTAAGTGTGATAATATAAATACCTGGATAAACCTTTCCAATGGCTGTTCACAGTTCTTCACATAAATACATAGAAAGTCTAACACTGTCTGGATCCTGCCTAGCTTCCCACCTTGTTTCCCTCTGAGTTCCTACCTCCTACTACAGCCACATCAGCCATTTTCACATTTTTTCTTCTTCAATGCTTCTTTCTCCCACAGGCCTTCAGCATGGGTTACTCTTTCAAACAGAATCCTCTCTTCACCTTCTTCACCTTCTTTCGATTCTCAGCTCTAATATCACCTTCTCAGGGGAGACCTTACCTGACTCTAATGCACATTACACATACACACATCACATCCCTGTCATTCCTTTTTATATGCAATGTAACTTCTTTGCAATCCTTGTCAGATTTGCAATTTTATAATTATCATGTAATTATTTGATTAATGTCATTGTCCTCAACTGGATTATAAATGGTAGGACATCAAAACTCTGACTTGTTCTTCTACTTGTCTTAGGTTAGATTCCTTTAGGCAAAGATTCATCCACAAGTATCTTATTAGTGAAATAATTACATTGCTCACCAATAAGAGAGGAAATAAAACAGGGAAGGGATCAAAGCCAATATAGGGTATATAGGGTATACTAATGAACAATTTGCCATTGTGGGAATTGGGATTCGATATTTAGAAATTTCTGGGAGACCCTATAAAATACCACTCTTGTTGGCCCACCAAAGAGGAAGGAAATTGTGGTATTTCTTCACCAGCTTCCAGGCATAGTTGAGTGAGGGATGCCCTCAGAAGTGTTACCCCAGGCCATTTCCAGTCAGCCCCACAGGAAGCCAAAGTACTTTGGCAGAGAGCTGCCAGTGTCTGAATAAGAAGTCATTGATGTGCATAGGTAGAGATGGAGGGAGGCAGATACAAGTGGTCACCTGACAATGTCTGCTACAGTCCACCCCTGGTAATCCAATTCATGATCCAAACTAAATTTACTCAGTCTTCACTCCTATCATAGATATTCAAAACTGGTAACCAGTCATGGTTTGGAGGAGGAGGAGNAGAACACAAAGAAAAATAGGAAGAAGGAGGAGGAGGAGGAGGAGGAGGAGGAGGGAGGAAGAGGGAAGGATAAGAGGAGAAAAAGGAGGATGATGATCATAGGAAGGTTAGTACTAATATTAATCATCTCTCCTTCACCAATTATTTTAGTTCTGGTACAATTCATCCAGCACTTTGGTCTATGTTGCTGATTTTATGGGGTAATGGTGCTCTGTCTCAACATTAAAATGTCTAAATCTTTAAACAGGAAGTCCTTGTCAGGGCCTTAGTTGCAGGAGTAGTCCATTTACTGCTATTACTGGGCATAAAAGCATGAAGAGGCTGAATAAGGCTCCATTATGTAGCAGCATCCTTATCTTCTTCTGACAATTTGGCTCAATTATTACTTCCAGTAGAGTACCTAATTTCCTTGCCTAATGGTTTACTGGCATGAGGAGCCCTATCCTCAGGCATAAGCTAATGCTTTGGATTGAGTGGAACCTTTACTATGCCCAAGTTTGAAGCATCACCTCTAGTCCCCTGAGAACCAGGATACCTAATCACTCAGAGCATACAGGAGGCACAAGTTCTACAGGAAAGATGGGGAGAGGGACTACTCCTCTGTGACAGTCTTTCAGCAGCTCAGCAAAGTGTTTCCACTACCAGTCGAGAAGCGGCACCAGGACAATGACTCTGGTGATCATAGTAACAGAACATCATTGGCAGTAGTAGTAGGAAAATAACAGTTGCGTTCAGATGATTCTGGCAGATGCTAAGAAGAGAAAAATCCTGAAATAAATAGAGGTACTGGATGTACCCATGTTTTCATTTTTCATTAATTCTGAATTCATTTTTATATATCACTTTCTGTGTTGCATCTTTATAATTTCAGACTTCTGTAGAAGAGTTCTCAGGAATGATCTGGAATGCATCTTTTAACTATTTATTTAACACATGTTAATTGAGCTTCTACTGTGTTAATAGAAATGCTGGTCATCGACTGTGGCACTGAGGCAGTTAAATATTAGCAATAGCAGCAACAAAAATTTCTCAACAACTGTTTCTTAAGTGCTTTACCATGTATCATACTCTCTGTTCTGGATTTCACATATCTAATTTATATATATTTCAGACTTCAGTGACTGGCAAATACATAGCTGCATTCATGATGCTAAAACAATTCTAAACTTTTCTCAAGAGTTTCCAAATTTATCAATAGGAAATCTCAGTGGCCCTAGATAAGAGTCCAAATGTGGCATCTTATGGGATTCTGGATATAATCATTTGATACAGTTTGTCTCTGAGTTCACTTGACAAATGCCAACACTTTCAATCCCCATTTTTATGCCCCTCTTAGAGTCCCTAGGAGAGCAGGTGATCACTGCTTGTGACTCTGCATTTAACTCTCTTGTTTGACTTTGGGCATCATTGTCTGTGGCCAAATCTGCTGCTAGCTTCCTCTGGAGGATATAGGTTTCCCACACTCCCATGGTATTTGACTACTGGTGAAGCCCGTATACCTCTGAAATTGCAGACCTTACTTCTATGTCTCATAGAACCCCCTCCAAGTTCACCTGCTTCTGCAGAGGTATGTTCCCTCTACACTGACATCTTTTCAAAACATCTATTGTTCATATCATTCTGTCTACTTCTTTAAGGCATTATCTGGAATCAAGATGAAGCTTGCTCTGTGCACATGTAGGAAACACAGAAAATCTGAGGATCTGGCATAAACTATCAGATTTCTTGTTCATTCATGGGGGTCCTCTGCAAGGGCCCAGTTATCACTGTCTACTATCTAGACACCATACCTTCCCCAGTTGTAGCAATGGATAAGCATTAAGATTTTTGCTAGCAGTCTGAGGGGTTCTGGGTTATCTACAGACTATTCAAGTAGATTAACTACATAGAATTCTAGTAGATCTAAGATGAGATGATGAAGCAGTGTTACCTTAGCATGCAAAAGCCCCTGTGAGGCTCAGCTTTAGTCCCTGCCACATGCATATTTTTTCATTTAATCTTCATACGAACACTATGGAATATGGGATATCAGCTTTGATATTTATCTAAAACAACACTATTAGCAATGGTAAGAAGTGGATTTGCAGTTTGGAGATCTATGTGATATTGTTATTATCAAAATTACTAAGTAGCAAAGTATTCAAATCAAGAATTGACCAAGATTGAGTAAACTTGTATATGTAAACAGTATAGGTTCATATTCTTAAGCATTAACCTAATGTTCTAAAGGCAAATGTAACTTTTTAGTATGCTTTTAGGCATTCCAAGCATACACCAACATACTCTTAAGCAAACCACCATTTATGGTAGTATCCAGAAAAGTTTTAATTTTCCCTTAGGCCAGAAGATGATTTATTCATGCTCAAGACTCTGTGTACATTTATAACATCTTTGCTAAAAGCTGCTTGGGGAAAAGCCCAGATAAAATAAATTCACATTTCCAATACTGAGATGAGTTGAAACTTCAGTCTTTTAAGAATATGTTCAACAAAAGAACTATTTCTTTCATCACTACATGTTCAAATAGTATTTTAGGTACCACATGCCTAACTAACAAGATCCCTGAGTTTAAGACTATAATTTAAAACTTCTTATGTCAGTAAAAATCCTTGTAGTGGAATAAACACCTCTGATGTTCAGAGGCCCAATAACTCTCATGGTCAGATATTTTCCACATGAAAGGTGGAAAGTATGTGACTCCTTCAAAGATCCACATGCAAAATACAATGAAGCTGCTCTGACTTCACAAAAGTAAATAAAAATAGTTCTTTCTTTCTATACTTAGACTCTTTAACACATTTTTGGGGATACAAACAAAAATGCTCTTTGAGAGCCAGTCTGTTTCTTCTTTACTTGAAAGAAAACTTCATGGCAGAATCAAAGTCAAATATAAATGCAACTCTCTGCATGCTTTTTAACATGAGCACTGATTTTAGGAGATCACTTTTTTTTTTTTTGACATGTGTAGAGTCTGAGCTCAAAAAAAAGAACCTGTGTTCACTACTTTTAATCAAATTATATAGTTCACACTCTTTTTGAGCTCTCCTCTTAAAATCTTATGCTTGTCAAGGACAAATTCAATATTAAGTTTCTTTTTATGTTAAAAAAAGTAAGTATTGTGTCCCCATTTCCTAGCACTTATATGTACCTCCAATTCATTGATCCTGCTCTGGTTCTCCTGTCCTGGTCCCTTCTCCACTGTGAACAAACAGCCTTTGGCCTTATGTTCACCCACTGATGATGACCCCTTTCTGGGCCCTGGGAGCAGTCCCTCACTTGTCATATACTTCCTACATTTTCATTTCTCTCATCATCTCTCAGCAACATGCTGCTTTCTCTTTTCAATAATTGATTGCACTCATGATTTCTACTACTGGATTAAAAATGAATTTCCTCAACCAAAGAATATTAAATTTTGAAAGAAGTTACATTCTCTAAATAAACCTAACTGGATGAGCTGCCATCCACCTTCCCCTGATATGCAAATGTGTCATCTTTTACTGTGAATCAAGGAAGGTGAAAGCCATTGAAACAAAGTAAGCCTTTGAAATATCCCCAGATTGGTGTCAGGTTCAGAAAGGTTTAGAGTTGGTATCCCAAATAAAATATCCTGATGCTATTTAATGGAAGCAACTGTTGGTCCTGCAGGGAACACTGGCCTGGATTCTACTCCCTCTTCTAAACTAAATGTGGCATAGTTAACCATGGGCTTCCTGGCATCAGGGAGAGCCAAAAATAGGAAGAAGAGTTCTAAATATAGATTTTCAATTTTCTGCTCCTTTAGTGACTGAATTTCTTCAGGATGCTGACCCCAAAGCCATAAAAACCTTGATACCTATTGTTTCACAATAAGAGTGTTTTGCTGTTTCTTAAGTATTGAAGTAGTTCGTGATCTTAAAATAGATTTAGAAAAAAGGCAGCAGCTTTCTATTATCTTTTCCCATTTGTTCCAACAAGGTCACAGGAACCTATGGAGAGTAACTTGTATTGGTGTTGTTACCATTTGGCTGGCCTTATGTTACATATAAAAGGTGACTATCAGATAAATAAAGTGCTTTTTCCAAATCTCTCTTTTTCATAGTAATTTTGAGATTGGCAAGCATAAACACACAGTTTGATCTTGCCAAAGGGCTGGTTGGGCCAAAAGCCATTTATTCTTTTGGGGTTCCCTTATTCTTTCTAACTTCAAACAGTGTTCCAAGGATAACATGCAGCAAGATAGTGTTTTCCCCCAGAGACTTGGCATTAACTAGATTAGAATTCCAAGGCAAATTAAATGCTTCATGTCCTAGGAACTTAATCCAAATCTTGTTAATTAGCTAGTCTGTAGATTAATTATAAGAACATTAGTGGGGATGGCGTTGGGGCTCCATAAAAATAAATAAAATAAATGTATTATTTCCTTCTACAAATATGTATGTATATATATGTGTTTATAGATACATGTGTATAACTTTATTGTTACCATGATAAAGAAAGAACAGTCTTTTTAGTTTGACATATTTCATCATATGTGTACTATAGAAAAATGACAAATTACTGGACCCAACCTAAATGCTAACTGCCTAAAATATCTAAATTTCTGAATAATGAATGCAATGGTTATGAATGATGTTATGCATTGGTAGGTTACATGCATTGTATGATTTGAGAAACAACACAGGCTCTCTCTAGTATTTACCTTCCCTGAACCTTACCTGAACATTCCAGTTGTATTTATGTTGTAACCTCCACATGTCTGACACTTAAAATCATAGCACAGATATGCTTTTTTCTGAAAAAAAATTGATTATTATGAAGGTTTGATTTTCTTTAATAAATTCAGCATTCATTTCATGTCAGTGAGTTCCCTTATTGGACAATAGAGAGGGAGAATATCAATACCACAAGTTTCCCCTAAGTACCACATTTGAGGTTATTAAGCCATAGATCAGTAAGGAAGAATGATACAGGATACATAAATTCCCCAAAACTCAGGAAGGCAGGGTGGTAATGAGACTGGGCTACTAAAGTTAACATATATGTATAATTAAAACTTAAATTTCTTAAAACTGGTACTGGAATTAACTACATTTCTCTAAAGAACATTCTGTTTTGTTCATGCAAAAAATACTTGTTAAGTGCTAACTACATGTCAGAAAGCACTTTAAGCACTGAAGATTCAGCAGTAACATGCAATTTACACTTATAACTATCACTCTGGCTCCTGTGTGGAGAAAGATAACAGAGTGACAAAGTCCAAAGCAGAAAGGTAAGTTAGGAACTTATTCCAATATTCCAGGAGAGAAGGAATAATAACTTGAAGCATGACAGCAGTCATAGATGTAGTAAGACTCATAGTTTAAAAGTAGCACTAATAAGACTGACTGGTAGATTGGAAGGGATATAGAAGAAGTCTGGCAAATGCAGGAAGAGATACAACATTCTAGAGAAGGAAAGACAAAGTGGGTCTTTTGGAAATAATCAAGAGTTTTATTTTTGTAGTGTTAAGTGAGCAGTAGCAATCAGTTGCATATATAAGTCAGTAGTTAAAAGGAAAGATAGCTGGAAACATGGGAAAAGTAAACAGATGGTATTCAAATATGGGCGTCTAAATTATATCAATGAGGTAATGGATATAGAAAGAAAAAATTTCCAAATCATGGACACTCCAACACCGAGAATTCAGGAAAAAAAGGGGACATGGAAAAGGAAAAAAAAAATCACCAAGATTGATGAGAACCAGGAGATTGTAATGTCCTGTCAGCTAAGCAAAGAAAGGTTTCAAGATAGAGGGAATGATTACCCATAGAATTCAACAGAAAGAAGAGCAAGAAGTTAGACTCAACAACTCATTTGACTACATAGAGTCTTCAAGGACCATGATTTGGGTGAAGCTCTGCCTGTAAAAACCCAGACTGGGATGTAAGGTAGCAGAGCAAGAATGCAAACAAAAATTTCCAAGAGATTGTCCATAACAACAACAGAGATGTGGGCAGAAGCAGCAGAGGTATGCTTTGTTGGTATGCACTTAAGAGGTTGGGATTCTTCAGGGGTAGAGAACAAACACCCTGGGAATCATGATGAGGAACAAAAATAACTGTCCTGCCTCTTCCTAGAGCCAGTGTAAAAGAAACAGGTCATCAGGTGGATTGTAAAATGTGAACCTTCACATTTTTTCTGCTCTCCCAATATCCCCACAGGGGCCCCAGTGTGACAAGCTGAACTTTGACACACATTCCTTTTCTTACTCTCCCCTGACTGTACCCTAGTAGCATTAAAACACACTAGTGATATCCCCTCCTGCCTCTTGGTATGTCACCCCAGCCTAACCAGTGGGCAGTGTCCACAGGTCCTCATCTGTCCTGGCTCCCCACCTGCTTATTTGAGCCCACTCCTCTAGTGTTCCTTTCATGTGACCTCCTATCCCTGTGGAATGATTGACTCTAGGATCTGATCTGTGAGTTTAATAAACTTTGCTTTCTTGAGCCTCGTCTATGCCCCTTCTTCTGGCTGTACCTACCTAATCATCAACCAAAAGAACACAGAGCAACAGACGAGAAGGCTTTTAGAGAAACGGTGTCTTCGGGGACCTGACAAGTTGTATTATAGCATAGAGTAGAAGGGACCATCTGGAGAAGAGGCAAAAGGTAATGGAGATTTTCCTATTGACAGACCATGTGTTCCAACAAGCATGTTTGCAAGGATTTGGCGAATTAGATTTGGGAAGTGCCAGGATTTGGCGAATTACTTACAGGATGAAACTGTAAGCCATGAAATGATAAACAAAGCTTATAGCAGTAAGACTGTAAGAAGTCAGAATTGCTTCTGTCGAGTGTGGCCCACAGGAGTGTAGAGCCTGGTGATGATTTCTGACACTTTGCTCTTAATCACTTCCAGGTGACCCTTTTTGTTTACTGTGTTATATTCTATAGTTTAAATAAATTTGGGTGAGGACGAGGAAGAAGAAATGTGACATGTGTTGTGATGTGGCTGGGGCCCAGATGACACTGAGTATTTAGAACATGCTTATTTCTAGTTCAGGAGAGGGAAAAAGTCTAAAGGGCACCAGTTCCTCATAAGCATGAATTTGTGGGATCCTAAGCAGCAGAGCATGAAGGATGCAGGAATTTGCTCCATCAATTGCCATAAAAGCAGAAAAAGAACATCTCACTTTTTACTCTCCTTTGCACACCTTCCCTGAGAACAGGGAGGATTGGTCAGGGGAGATTAAGGAAATAGGAAATAAGGAATCTACAAAAAATCAGAAAAATTAGGATACCCAAAGCCAAATTTTAGTATTTCCAATGATCTTAATGCAATTTTTACTGAAAAGAATTATGCACTTAACTATTTCCATGTTTATTTGTTCCTTAGAACTTTGTTTTTATAATAATATGAAAATGAAAGTGTGCTTAAACTTGAATCCTTAATGAATTTTTTATAGTTATCTGCTATTTCCTTTGCCCTTCAAGTTATCTTCTTTCTTTCTTCCATTTCTCTAGTCAAATAGAGTGAGTAGAATCTTACAAAACTCCCATTACCTTTTCTTATGAGAGCCTTCTCAAAATTTCACATATGCTCCATTTCTCTGAGTTTTATTATATATAACTTGATGAAAATTTTCTTGTCCCTGCCCGAGGTGCTTAACTCTCTCCATTGTCACACTTGCTAAACACTGCTTAGCATCCTGATTACACTTTCCTGATGTTTCGGTATAACATAATGTAGCTATTTTTTCTCCCAGTCATTCATGCTTATTGAAAAGACCTGATAAATTCATACATATTTCTCTGGAAGCAAAGGTTAAGGTTGAATGCTAATGCATTGTCTTTTTGCTCAGCATGCCATTAGTTCCCAGTAGCATTCTAGAGCTACTGGGAAGCAGAGTCACAGATCATTCCTCCAGCTCATCTCTTGTCTTTGTTGCCAAATGGAATCCCAACCTGCATCCTTGAGATAAATGACAGTCTGTGGTTGTGCCAAATTATACTTAATATTTTTCATTGGGGTAAATATAAAAAATAGCCCATGTTTTTAAAATTATGAATATATCAGGGTAAGAAGGAAAATGAGTCTGGATGTTAGTTTCTCCATTTCACCCTAATCTTAGGGAACTGATAGCAACAAACCCTACAAAGAGGAAACTGACCTTCAGCTCCAACTGTTTAAAGAAAGAGGCTCAAAGTCAGGCCATGGTTCAGCCAGAAAGATAAACATGACTCAACAGCCTTCTCACCTTATGCACCCTCAGAGAGGAAATTATAAACAAACAAATAAAAAAGAAAATAGAACACATAGTACCAAAACAACTACTTGAAACATACCTCCAATGAAGATTTCTCATACTCGGCAACCTAAGTAAAATATTTTATTAAGTATTCACTTGATAAGGCACAAAAAAATTGATCAAGTCCCAGCATATTGATTTTGACGGGAGAAGCTAAAGAGAAGAGCAATTAACAAAGAAAAAAGAAGCTTGAGAAAAATCTGAGCAGAAGTTGGGTTCTGATGGGTGAGAAGAGGATAAAGAGTGGGATGATAGCACACAAAGATCTCCCAGTAAGAAGTCTCCCCTCTCTGTCCCTGTCCCTAGGACTTATGTGTCCATATGCAGGACATATAATTGTTACTTTGCAATATTTTCCCTTTTCTGACTTGAAGAGGGGTGAAGCATTTTCAGAGTAGATGGTGAAATGTTTGCTCTCGCCTCTCTCTGTGGAAGCTAAAGTTCAGGGCAGCATTCCACACAGGAAGCTTGATGAAAATGGATTTGCCAGAGAAAATAAATATGAGCCCCAAATTGGTACAGACAACTGTATAACAAATATGCACTTCCTATTAGAGCTGAAGGAAACTCAAAAAAGGTTACTCATATTAAAAATGAGTAAGAGACATGAATGGTGTGACTCTACCTAGTGTACAACCAGACATAAAAAATGTGCTCTATATGTGTACTATGAATTGAAAAGAATTCTGTCATGTATAACTAATTAGAATAAATAAATTTAAAAATTTAAAAAAACAAAGATGAGTAAGAGAAAGAAGAAATGCCAAAGCCTTAATTCCAAATGCTTCAGAACATACAAAAAGAAAAAGTAGAAATAAACTTATTATATAGAACATGGATGTAGGGCTTCACATAAAAGCAATCATAACCAAAGAAATAAGAGAACATCTTCTAAAGTGCCTGATACAATAGATGAATATTTTCAAAATATGGATTCCATAAAAGAAGTCTTAAAAAAATGAGATGATAAACAAAAGTTAGGTGAGATTATAGAACTAAGACAGCCAAGTAGAGACCAAAATAATAACCATGGAGAAATAAATGCTTTACAAGTAGTAATAAACACACTAAAACAAACCTGATATTTAAGAGTGCAGGAAAAAAATATTTTACTTTTTGGTTGTGCCCAGAATCAAACCCAAGGGCCTAGTGTATGCTAAGCTATGCCCCAGCCCTGGCAGGGTGGGGGAGTGGGTAATAAAACATGTAGAACCTAGGAAGAAATTGCAAGCCAGCCCTGACAGAGCTGACAGAGAAAGAACACACATGCCTGCCCCACTGGGATTACATTGAGGGGATTGCCAACAGGAAAGAAGCATTCTGTTATCATAAGCATGCAGAAAGGACATGGGGAATGTAAAACATCAGAAAAACCACTCAGACAAAAACATAAGGATTAAAGTTTTAATTCACTAAGGGAATATTTAACAATTCAAAAGAAAGTAATTTCAAGTACATAAATTTAAAGTTGCATTATCTTTTTTATATGACAGAGGAATGCATTACAATTCTTATTACACATACAGAGCATAATTTTTCATATCTCTGATTGTATACAAAGTATATTCACACAAATTCGTGTCTTCATACCTGTACTTTGGATAATAATGATTACCACATTCCATCACCATTAATAACCCATGCCCCTCTTCCTTCCCCTCCAACCCCTTTTCCCTATATAGAGTTCGTCTGTTCCTCCCATGCTCTGGCTCTCTATGCTTTCTATCCCTATCCACTATGAATCAGCCTCCTTATTTGGAGGCATTTGTTTTTTGGGGAATGGCTAACTTCACTTAGCATTATCTTCTATAACCCCATCCATTTACCTGCAAATGCCATGATTTTATTCTCTTTTATTGCTGAGTAATATTCCATTGTATATATACGCCACATTTTTTTTTTATCCATTCATCTATTGAAGGCCATCTAGGTTGGCTCCACAGTTTAGCTATTTTGAATTGTGCTGCTATAAACATTGATGTGGCTGAGTCTCTGTAGTATGCTGTTTTTAAGTCCTTTGGATATAAACCAAGGAGATGGATAGCTGGGTCAAAGGGTGGTTCCATTCCCAATTTTCCAAGGAATCTCCATACTCTTTCCATATTGGCTGCACCAATTTGCAGCCCCACCAGCAGTGTATGAGTGTACCTTTTTCACCACATCCTCGCCAACACTTATTGTTGTTTGTATGCATAATAGCTGCCATTCTGACTGGAGTGAGATGAAATTTTAGAGTGGTTTAGATTTGCATTTCTCTAATTGCTAATGATGATGAACATTTTTTCATGTATTTGTTGATTGATTGTACATCATCTTTTGAGAAGTGTCTCTTCAGGTCTTTGGCCTATTTATTGCCTGGGTTATTTGTTTTTATTGGTGTTTAGCTTTTTGAGTTCTTTATATACCCTAGAGATCAGTGCTCTCTCTGATGTGTGAGGGGTAAAGATTTGCTCCCAAGATGTAGGCTCTCTATTCAGCTCACAGATTATTTCTTTTGCTGAGAAGAAACTTCTTAGTTTGAGTCCATCCCATTTATTGATTCTTGATTTTAATTCTTGTGCTACAGGAGTCTTATTAAGGAAATTGGGGCCTAGTCCCACATGATGTAATTTTGTATAACAATGTTTAGGGCCTACTTTTTCTTCTAATAGATGCAGGGTCTCTGGTTTTATTCCTAGGTCCTGGATCCATTTTGAATTGAGTTTTGTAAAAAAAAAAAAAAAAAAAAAAAAAATTGCACTACCTTTAAGGAAATTTGAAAAATCTGTTATTGTAATGAAAATTTCCCACATGCATCTTTCATTTATCAACTGGTTAAACAGATTACAAGTCAGTAAAGAATATTTCAACAGCACAAATTAACATGTGATCTAAGAAACAATACATAGAGCCCCGAAACCAAGAATTAGAAAATACACATTTTTCTCAAACACAAATGAAAATTTGCCCAAAAATATCCTAAGTCTTAGTATACTAGCAATCTTATTTCCTGACCACAGTGCAATTAGCTAATTAATTTCAAAGAGGTAGATGAAAATCCCCACATAATTATGAATTTTTTTGAAAGCCACTTTTAAATTCACTTCTAAATACCTCATGGGTCAAAGAAGAAATGTCTGTAGAGATTTAAAAATACTTTGAGATAAACAACAATCAATATATTAGATATTCATAACTTATATGTTAAAATAAGTGGCATTAAAGAGATTTTATATTTTAAAGTGCTTATATTAGAAAAAAATGAAAACCAAAAATTCACAAATAGTAATCTAAGAATGAGTAGCAATGAAGGAGCTTACAAGTAATAATTATAGACTTATGACAAATAGTATCTAAAACCAAAACCACATAAAAGTTGGGTAAATTAGGCATATAGGAAGATAACCTTATTTTATTCTCAGAAACAGTTATTTCTTTGCAGGTAATATAATATATTCTATAACTTACAAAATACCAACATATGGTTTTACCACCCTAAATTTTAATCTGAGCAACAGGCACTTGAATTATATTTTGAGCAAATTGTCTCTCTTGTAGTTTGTTGTTGATGTTCTTGTTCTTGTTTTAAAGTTTAGATGTGGGGAGAGGGTTTCAATGATATTGGGTAGCCAAAAGGGTGGTTGGTTGACTCATTCAATACCCATTCTAACTCACTTCTGTTTGCCTGACTTTCTACAGACTAGTATGCTAAAGATTATATTTTTAGCATCCCCTTGCATTTTGGGTGCAAGTAAGTGTCTTATATTCTGAAACTGTTACACATTTGGACCAGTATTAGAAGAATACAGCAACATATGGAGGAGGAAGTGGCTGGCTCTTCATTAGCAAGCGTGATGGCTACTTTAATGGGTCAATTTGGCTAGGCTATGATGCCTGGGTGTTTGGTCACATACCAGTCTAGATGGTGCTGTGAATATATTTTTTAAATGAAACTATTATTTAGAATCTGTAGACTTTGAGTAAAGCAGATTACTCTTCATAATGTGTGTGGACCTCATTCAATCAGTTGAAGGCCCTGATAGTAAAGACAGAAATTTCTTGAAGAAACTCTATATTGAGACTGTGGCATAGAGACCTACCTGCTGACCTGCCCTACAGACTTCAGACTTTTCAGCTCCCACAGTCCCACCTCACATAAGCTGATTCCTTAAAATAAAGGCCTTGATAGATAGATGATAGATAATAGGTGACAGATAAAAGATAGATAGATAGACAGACAGACAGATAGATAGACAGACAAGCAAACACATAGGAAGAGAGGCTTGGAGAAATATAGAAATATACAAAGAGGAGATTTACATACATGTGCTGATTTGGTTTCTCTGGAGAACCCTAACACAGCAGATGTGACAGAGTTTTTTGTGGCCAGTGCAAAGAATCAGAGATGCCAAGCAGGTAAAGTTAAGTGTGGTGTTTCTGCTAGAACATTCCAAGGTGCTCATGAGCAGGCTTTTATTCCTGGCTTCATAGTCCCTGGACATGTGTTCTGGAAGAGTACTATGGAAATTAAATAAGACTCACATTTGTCAATAAATCACATTTCTCATCTCCTTAAACTAGGCAGAGTGAATTATGTGGTTTATAACACTCACCTATATGTTTCCTCTGGATAGCAATGTCTGATTCAGAGTGGTCTTTTTAAAATGCAACTCTGTTGATATCACTACTCAACTTGAAATATTTTAAGGACTTTAAGTGGGATAGAATCCCATCAAACAAAAAGGATAAAAAATAACTTTCCAAAACTTATAATACACTCCTCTCAATTTCAATTTTCTAATTTGTCTCTTATTGCTCTTTATGTCTCTTCCAGTTCACCAGATACATTTTCACATTTTTCCTTTTTCTAAAATGCACTTGCACCTCTCCACACCTACCTATCTCATGATCATCTATAACTTGCTCTAAAACAATTCCTTGAAACTCCAATTGTTTTAAACAGCCTCTTTTATGTTCACTCCTTTTACATGTGCCCAGAGTACTATCTTCCATGTCTTTATTACTATGGAACATATCTTATATTGCAATTACTAGTTTTTATGCTGTTATGGTTTTGATATGAGGTATCCTCAAAAAGCTCATGTGTGAGAAAATGCAAGCAAGTTTAGAGGTGAAGTGGTTGGGTCATGAGACTTGCACCTAATCAGTAATAGGGATTAACTGGGTGGTAACTGTAGGCACGTAGGGTGTGGCTGGAGGAGGTGGGTCATTGTGAGTGTACCTTTGAGATATATATTTTGTCCTTGTCCAGTGGAGCCTCTCTCTGTGCTTTCTGGGTATCATGGTTCAGCTCCTTTCCTCTGCCAAACTCTTCCACCATGATGTCCTGTCTTTTCTTGTACACCAAGGAATGGAGCCGGTCATCTTTGGACTGAGATCTCTGAAACCATGAGTTCTCAAATAAACTTCCCCTTCTTTAAAATTGTTCTCATCAAGTCTTTTGTTCAAAGCAGCAAAAAAGCTAACTAAAACACATACCTATCAATTCCTCTTGTTACATACATTAGAATGAGTTTGTGAAAGAGAATTTTGATGGTTCGTGTGTGTGTGTGTGTATGTGTGTGTATGTGTGTGTTTTAAACAAATTCTTATTTGGTGCATGATAGTTCCCTAATGCTTTGTTGAATTCTGAGAGACAGACTGATTTAATTTATGCAGCAGCACTCATTTCACACATCATCATTTTTCTTAGTCTGGGCAATTTTATTGTCTCCATGGCAACAAAGTACTTAGTAATCACAGAGGTTACACAGGTTATTGCTCACCTCTAGCAGTACTCATTGGCAAAAAGAATTATACTTAGAAATTTCTTCAGTGAGAACACAGAGGTAAATAGCAAACTAAATCCATATTGCTTATGTCAATCAAATGCACAGAAATATGTAAAAGAATGGTATGACCTAAAAAAAATCATGCACTGGACCCCCTTGGTTTTCCTCTGTTGACTTCTGACTAATGGCCAACAACAAAGTCTTCTAAATCAAGTAAACTTGAATTCAAAATATGGCCAAAGAGATCACTGGAAAGTTACTTAACCTCTACAAAGTTCATTCTTCATGTAGAAAACATAGCTTATAAATAACAACCTCAAAAATGTTAAGAGAGAATTATGTATATAAAATAACTATCACAGTATCTAAATAGGCCCTAAATAACTGTTGGCTACACAAATTATTATTATTGCAGTATGTTAATCAAGGATGAATTTGTAGAGCTTAATGCTCATGAAGAGAGATTTTTACAGTCCATTGAAGAATCTTTAAAGTGCATACATGTAGATATGGAAATTGCAGCCATTATTAATTATGTGTAGAAGTAAAATTATGCAATGGGTATAATTACCTTTTATTAATTATCTTTATAATTTGCTGATTTCATATTTATCATCTATCCTCAGAGGACAGAGATGAACTATTTTATTAATTATTCTTGATTGGCAGGTTAATGCTTTTATGCTCCCCCTTTACTAACAAATTCATCTATAATATTTTGAAGTCATTGCCTAAAAAGTAGACATTAAGATAACAGTGGCTATCCCTAAAGGAAAATGAACACAAGTAGGTCAAAGCTTACCAGGCTTTCATCAACAAAGTGACATTGACATACAGTATTTCAGAAGCAATGAGCCAGTCAATCTTTCTGCCAAGGTGGTACAGGAAGTCTCCCCTAAAGATAAGTGTAATCAAATGAATGATAATATCTTTTACCTGCATGATTTGTTAATAAAAGTGAGGACCTTAAGATTATCTCAGTCTCCTCACTATCTCACAGCACCCTTGTATAGTCATTAGCCGTATTTGTAATTTAAAGTATGTGATAAGTTGATTACTGTTTCTGCAGTGTCCACCTTATCTTTTCCTTTTAAACTAGGTAATGCTAAAAGAGCACACTGAAAGCACTACTTGAAACACGAATACATCCTTCTCTCAAAGAAGTAGAAGTCAAGTGACCGCTACAAAACAGACTAATTATATTAACTTTTCCTTTCTGCCCATTTTGAAGGTATTAATCTGGTATCCCAAGGTGATTGATTGACATATTGTGTGTCTTCCTTCCATCCTTTTTATCAAGCTCCCTTTGAGATACAGTTCAACTTTAAAGTATATTTTTCCATTTGGATGAAACACACAAAAGAGATGAGAATCTAGTTGGCATGTCTCCCTAAACATGAAGACTACCTTGAAAGAAGGTGCAGAAGGCAAAGGCAATAATAAAGCCCTTTCATTAAATTTACAGTAAATAGAATTACAATTATGCATGTTAAATTTAGTAATTCACACAATAATCCTATAAGATACATATTATAAAATCCACATTACAGACAATATAACTAATGCCCAGGAAAAGTGAAATTATGTGTCCAAATTTTGCATGTAATAAATAGCACATCTAGGATACAAAGCCTAATAGGGCTGATTGTGAATCTCAAGTCCTACATGTAAAACTGGCTCCCTTTAATGAATCTATGGTGCCCAGTCATTGATATTTTTGAGAAATATCTTTAGTTCTGGAAAATTAAATGTACAATAATTTGAGATAGACAAAAACATATTTCCAGATTTACCTGTCTTTATCTAATCCAAATGTGTAACATCTACTCAGTTGTTTCTAAGAATGAAAGTCCATTGACACTCCCATATGTGATCAATAGCAATATTTAAATTAGATAAGATTTTACGCAATTATGTTAAAAACCTGCATGTCTCTCTTTTAATGTTAATCATTGCTCAATCAAAAAATTATCTCCCACGCCAATACACGCTAATATGCTCATTAACAAACCATAAAGATTGACAATAAAGTACATGCACAGTATTGTGCTAAATTCTGGAGATACTCTGGTAAACAAAACAAGACATGGTCCATACCTTTAAAGAGTTTACAGCCCAGTAAAGAAGACTGATTACTAGTTCAATCTAAAACTGCAATTATGATTAATGCCATAAAGGAGAGTTGCATGGTGCTATGAGAGTAGGTAAGAGGTCATTATGATAGGTGACCAAGCTGAAACTTGAAGGAAGAATACTAGTTCATTGGGTGACAAGAAAACAAAAGAGTTTTCCAGACAGAAGAACAGTGGCAAAGGTCCAATCATAGGAAAGCATGATCTTGGGCAATGTGTAGAACTGAAAGGAGGAAATGATACTGAAGATATGAGAATGGGCTCAGGAAAATTTGAAGAGGATGATGAGCCAGATCACTCAGGACCTTATAAATTTGATCATTTTTTTCAACCTCAAAATAATTGAAAATCACTGGAGAGTTTCAAGGAGAAAGACATAATCTAGTTTGCATTTCAGAAAGACAACCCTGGCTGCTGTGTGCACTAAGAACTGGAGAGGGTCCAAATATAAAGCAGGCAACTTCAAGAAGCCCATTTTAGTGGTCTCCCCTAGACAAGGTCATGGAGACTAGAACTAAGGTGGTGGTGGCAATAAAGGTGGAATTTCCTTTTTATTTTCACAGTTGAAAATGTATTTGTAATTTAATATATTCAGGAATTATTGCTCATGCAAACAAAGATTGTAATCAATCACAAGTGCTCCTTTGTATCTACAGCAATATTACAGAGAAAAGAAATATATCTGTATTCTGAGAAATTTGCTGTCAGAAAAGCTACACAGAAGTCTCTCTCTTTTTTAATTTCCTGCTATACTCTGAAAGGAGACATGAAGTAAAAGAGATGCTTTTTTCCTTTGCTGTGTCCTGAGACTAGATGGTAATCTGCAACAATGCTACCTGAATCAATATGTGAAAATGATATCATTCATTAGTTTTGTTCCTTTTTAAACTTTATTTTTTATTAGTGCATTATAGTTTTATATAATTGCAGAGTTGATTTCGACATATTTATCAAGGTATATAACATAATTTACTCCATTGCAATCCCCAGTACTACCCTCTTTCCTTCTCTCTCCTCCTTCCCCCTAAATCCCTTCCTCTACTCTATTGGTCTTTCTTCCATTCATTTATTTTTAATTGGCTCATTGTAGAATTCTTTATGATACATTCATATATGCATATAACATAATTTAGCAAATTTCATTATGCAGTTCCTTCCCTTTCCCATCCCTCCTCCCTCCCCCTCAACCCTCTTCTTCAGCTCCACTATTCTCCCTTTTATTTTCATGAGATCAAAGGGGCAAATAGTTAAAAGATATTCAGCAGGTCTTTTGGAGGTGCTTGATTAGATGTGACAATAAGAAAGCAAGAAGCATGTAGGTCAATGGAGAAACTTCTAGCCTAAGACCTGAGTAGACGATGTTCTTGCTAAGACAGAGGAACTGCAAAAGGATCATTTGGGGAGTAAATTATTAGTTTTATATGTTGAGGCTGATACATAAAAGAAAGGTCAATTGGTCATTGTAATTTAATGTATTCAGGAATTATTGGACTTGAGGGTGTTCATCTAAGGAAAGGCATAAGCACGCAGTGATTTCTTGAGAAAACCAAAAAAAAAAAAAAAACTTTAAAAAATCAATATTTAACATGTTTTGTGGAAACAGGGCATTCATATCAAGAAACACTCATTCATGTATCTGATATAGAATAAATTCTATTGTTTTCAGGTTGATTCAACAGATGGCTCCTTTAGAGTGGATTTTGTTCAGGCCCCATGTTTCTTTCTGTTCAGTCACATATAGAGAGATATAGATATGTAGAACCTATCATATTGTGATAAAGTAATACATTTGTTATAATTAAAGTTAACTTTTTAACATTTAGTTGGAAATTCTCTCTCTCCCTCTTATGTTACTGCATTTTTTGATTATCCAAGGTAATATATTCTAAGATCCCCAGTAGATGCCTGAACCCTAAATACAGTATGTTTTTTCCTATACATTCATACCTATGATTAAATGTAACTTAAAAATTAAGTCCAATAAGAGATTAACTACAATAGCTAATAATAAAATAGAACAAGTATAAAACTATACTATAAAAAAGCTGTGAAAATGCGGTCTCAAAATGTCTTCAGTATTCTATATTGACTTGTCTTATTATAATGATGTAAGATGATACAATGCCTATGTGATATAGATGTTGTGACATAGCTTTAGGGTACTATGTAAGGGTTACTTGAACACAAGTACAAAGATGCTATGCCAGTTGATCTGATAACCAAGAGGGCTACTAAATAACTAATGGGTGAATAGCATATACAGGATGGATACACAGGACAAAAGTATGATTCACATTCCATGGAATATGGAGCAGGATAGCATAAGATTTCACCATGTTTCTCAAAACAGTGCACAATTTAAAATTTATGAATTGTCGATGCTGGAATTTTCCATGTGATATTTTTGTACCACAGTTAACCATAGGTAACTGAAACTGCAGAAAGTGAAACCACAGATAGGTGGAAGGTACTGTAAAATATTAGATTCTCTCCTGCCAATTTCTCTACTTCTGAAACAGAATGAAATTTTGGTATTTAAAAAAAATTTTGTTTTAATTTTATTTTAGAGACTCCTCCATAGTAAAGGAAAGGAAATTCAGAGACTTCTATAAAATAACATTGAATGATTCTAGTTTATCTGAAATTTTCACTATTTCCTGAGAGCCTCAGAAGAAAGGTAGTTTCTGTCATTTGGTAATCTAGAAAAAAAATAGATTTTTTGAAAAAAAAATCCCAAGTGTTATATAATTAAATGTTCTTTCTATAAAGCTCTAGGGTAAATGACTATTATACAAAACAATATTTTCTTGTTAGTTATTCTTTTCTTACTCTTATGCTATATTAATTTCCTTTGTTGCCATACAGCATCCTTTACTTGAAGGGCAATGTCCCCTGAGATATCCCATGAACTGTCTATAGACAGGGAAAGGCTGTGTCAGAAACTACTGTGTGTCCTTTTATTTACTTTTGGTACCAGGGAGTGAGCCCAATGATACTTAACCACTGAGTCCCATTCTCAACTCTTTTTTATATTTATTTACAGACAGGTTGCTGAGGCTGGCTTGGAATTCACAATCCTCCTGCCTCAGCCTTCCAGGCTGCTGGGATTATAGGCATGCACTACCATGGTCTGGCCTACGTGTCATTTTTAAAGAACCCTCTGTCACTTTCTCTAGGCCTTATTGAATGCCGTAGATGACAATTAAACATGGCCCCTGTCTCGTTCCTCCATCTTCACTTTCCACTGAGGTTTCACGATTCTCATTCAAAACTATTTGTTATTCAATACTTCATTCAATATTTAATTAATTCACTTAATATTTTCAACTACTGTTTTCTTTGTATATGTGATGGGACAATCTTCCATGAGATTCTATACTAAAATAATGAGATATAGCCTCTAAACGGAAACAGCAACTAGCAAGGGAAACATGACAGAACAGCAAATATCATGCACACATCCTATGTGACAGATGCTTTCAAAATGTAATTGTGAGGCCATTAGGCTGAGAAAACCTATGCCTTGGGTTCCTATAGGCAAACTGAAGCCCAGTGTAACAGTGAAACACACCTTAGGTTTAATCAATCAGAAACCACCAGCTAATCCCTTACTGAAGGCTTTCCATTTTAATCAGTCAGGTACATTTTCCTTGTCTTGCTTTTGTGAGCCTATTATCAGTTTCCCCTCTTGCCCCTCTCTCCGCCCCCCACTGGGACACTTGTGATATTGTGCTGCCCAATTCATAAGTTACTATCTGCTCAAATGAATTAATTAAAATTTTAATGTGCCCAAGTAAACAAATTTAATCTTTGAACAAAGATATGTGCAGGGTTGGGTTAGACCAAAAAGTGTTCAACTTCACCTTGGGAGCAAAGCAAGGTCTGAGTATTAAAGAATGAGTTTTGTTTGCACAAATTTTAAGCAGGGGGATAATATAATCAGATTTGCATAAAAAAATCAGTCTATCAGTGTGGAAGAGGACTAGAGGGAGCACCACAATGGGAAGGGGAAAAAACCTTTGAAATCACAACCAGCATGATGAGAAAGGAAATACGAATTTTAGCTGGAACCATCTTAACAGAATAGGCTGTTTAATATGTAAATCTAGTCAACTGAAGAAGCAGGATCCAGTATCTTAATGTCTTGGCAGAGACTGGCGTTCATCTCTCCATATAAAGTACTACATTTTCGGGGCTTATGGGAGGCAGCACAGAAGAAAAGAGAAAAACAGGCAAAGTCGAGTGACAACGCATTTGTACCTCATGTCTTTTCAACTGCAAGGCCATCTCCCAGATGAATGAGCTTATTTGACCTGGCAAACACTCACCCAAGCAGGCAACACAGGGAGCTTATCAGACCCACACTCAGGGGAAGCTGCCTGTACAATCTAAAACACCTGTGGAATCACAACCACAGTGAATACCAAATCAGTCCTTTGTAAAGGAGGAAGTAGTTATTTGGGAATAAATACCTTCATGTGAATTCTTATGCTGTAGAAAATGAGTTCTTTTTTTTTTTTTCTTTCAACTCAAGAAACATTGCCATATCCTGACAGCTGTGGGCTACAATAGGGAAATAGCAAGCCTTTCAAAGCAGCAGATCTCTACCTTCCCATTACAGTAACAATCCCATCAGAATGCTGAATGGGGTGATTCACTCTGTAGAGTTTTCATATGCATATCTCATTTCTCTGCATTTATTTCAACCTATAAATGTGATGAACTCTGGTGGAGTTGTGGTGCTGGTGGTCTATGTATAGGTCTATTGAAATACAGGAATCATGTAGGTATTTCAGAAAAGCAGTCTGGTATAATGGAAAAAATACCATTTGGGAAGCTGACTGAAACTTAAGTTAAATCTAGATGGTGCATTTCATGTTGCTATAAACTGGAGAAATTTCTGTAGCCTCTATGTCCTCATTTGTAAGTTGAGGAGTAGAGATTAGAGCTAAATGAAACAATAGATATAAGGGCACACAATGGGAATTTGCTATATGCTGAGTTCCTTCCTGCCAAAGATTTTAAATGATGGAAACTTCCATTTACTTTCATGTTCATAATTGCAATTTTCAGATTTCATGATGTCTTTTTAGCTTTTTATATTTTATATTTACATAGCAAAATGTTTGAATGGACTGACATGGTAGCTACTTTCACACACTCTCATATTGTACCCTTTGACACAAATCTACCCACATACCTACCCACATGAAATTTTAGGTTATTTTTAATTTTTCCTATTAAAAATTCTAAGTGAATCTCCTTAAATCTATGTAACAGCTTTTTTAACTATATGTGTATCTCATTTTCATTGTGATTTTCATAATGACTGCTATGGTTCAGAAGTGCCCCCTAAATGTCCTCAAGTGAAAGGCTTGGTCACCAGTGTATGGTGCTATTGGGACATGGTGAAACCTTTATGTGATGGGGCCTAGTGTAAGGAAGTTAGTTCATTGGAGTAGCACCTTTGAAGAGAATAGTGGGACCCAGCCACTTTCTCTCCTTGCTTCACAGCCACCATGAGGTGAATATGCCTCCTCACCTTGCATTCCCACCAAGATGTACTGTGCTGCCACAGGCCCAAAGCAACAATCCAAGTGACCATGGTTCAAAACCTCTGAACCCATGAACCAAAATAACCTCTCTTCCTTTTAAGTTGATCTCTCAAGTATTTGAGACAATGACAGAAAGCTAGTCAGCACAATGACTCTAGTTTTTAATAAACTGCTGTTAATTATAAGAACTTGGGCCTTGGAACTAGCATGAGAGGTAAGATTTAAGAAGTGATAAGAACATGACTTAAAGTTCTTAACCCTTTACTTATCATTTTAAAGCACTGGCAATTGTGAATAATATAATTAACTTTGACTTGATGAATTGTTCAAACATCTGAATTTAACCTGCTCTTTATCATAGCAATGATAAAATTATTTTGGATAATGATTGCCCACTAGAAGTTCATTGATTTTCATCATCTAAACTGGACATGGCTTACTCAGAATTTTTACCTAATTTTTTATTGATTAATTTTAATTGTTATATTATAAGCATAAATTATTCATGGGTTTGAAATATCTGCATCATTGTAATTCTTACAGGAAAAAAGAACCTTGTAATTATGATTCTGAAACTGTCTAGGTTCTCACCTCCTTCCATCCAATCAGTTGTTTACACATTGTGATTATTAATAATGCAAGGTTCCTGGGAAGACAGCAATTGTGTTATAACAGAACTGACTTTATTCTTAGACATGAATTTGCTGAATTGAGGCTATGCCCATTTTCACACTTTCAGTGCATAATAATGACTCTGATCTCCAATGCTATTCTTAGAACCCAAAAATACCTATTTTAGGCAACTCAGTACAATATATCATCTTAAATCAGCAAAACAAAATATGGCAGAGAAGAAGTACAAAAGTGGGAAATGAGCCACATTCAATTGTGGAAGGGGAAATATGTTCTGAGAAAAGATTAAATTGTGGGAAAATGGCAAGTCTGAATATTTTTAAAATATCAAATAACTGCTAATTGTTATTTCTGTGATAGTGTTTCGGTCAACGTTAAACTATCTCAAAATTATATTCAAAGAAATGTTCAGAGAAGTTATTTTCAAGAAAATCTGAAATATACTATAAAGAAAGGACAAGGGCCAGTGGGGGACAGGAGGAATTTAGTCAATGAGTATAAAACTGCAATTAGGAGAAATAAATTCTGGTATTCTGTCACACAGTAGGGTGAGCAGAGTTTAAACTAAAGTACTGCAATTTCAATACAGCTAGAAGAGAGAATTTTCAATGTTCATCATCACAAAGAAATGATAAATGTGTAAAGTGATGAATATGGTACTTATCTGATTTGATCATTCAACATAAATATGAACATGAATATGCACAACTTTATGTTATTTTTTTTTTCAAATTTACTATCAAAACAATGTTTTAGTCAGATTTTTCACTGCTGTGACTAAAAGATCTGACCAGGACAATTTTAGTGGAGGAAAAGTTTATTTCACAGTTTCAGAGGTTTTAGTCCCTAGAAGGCTTGCTCTATTCCTCGGGGGTCAAGGTGAAGCTGAACATCATGGTGGAAGAGTGTGGCAGAGAGAAGTGGCTCACATGATGATCAGAAAGCACACACAGAGAAAGATCCATTTGCCACATACGAACATATATCCCAAAGCCACACTCCCAGTTCCCACCTTCTCCAGCCACACCCTACCATTTCAGTTACCATTCAATTAATCCCAGTTGGTTCTAACCCAATCATTGCTCCTCTGAACCTTCTTGCATTGTCTCATACGTGAGTTTTAGGGGACATCACATCTAAACAATAACACTGCTATTTCAGATATTTGATAAAGTCCATTTTTAGTGTTATATTAATTATGTATAACTTAGGAAGTGAACACTTAATGTGCATGAAACTATTCATATGATAACACATACATTGCAAGCATTATGGTCTAAAGGAAGCAAGAAAGAAAATAAGATCATTTCAGAAGAGATTTACATAAATTTCTTGGGTAGGATTTGTATAGGTAGATAGGATCTAAGGAATGGATTCCAGACAGGCAAGAGAGAAACAGCAAAGATTCTGAAATGGTGGCAATGTGTGCATAAGGGAGAGATAGGAATTTGCATTAAATAGAGCACAAGGTCCACTCCACAGCAATGCAGTTGGAGAGAGAGATTTGGTCCAGAATATCTGTGAGTATAGGGGTGGGAGGAACATATACCCAAAGCTACGTGTTTCAAGATACAGGTTAGGCATTTCATTGTAATAAGAACAATGTTAACTTTGAACTAAACATGAAATAGTTCTTGTTCTCGAAATTACATTTTCTGCTAACAAAACACAGCTTTAGGGAAGACTGCCTCTCCAAAATGCCTAATTCCACAATAAGTGCAAATTGGGTGATTATGCTTTTGTGATGCTTTTTCCCCAATTACTACCAAACTCTTCAAAATAGGAAATAAGGCTGCAGGAAGTTATAGAAGTCACCCTGGTTCTATCTTCTCCTCTGAGAGAGATTTAAAAGGTCAGCTTCAGTCAGACTGCCTGCCAGAGCAAGCCTGGTATGAGATAACCTCTCCAAGGCAACAAAGATTTTAAATAAGTTTTAGCCCAGTCCTTCGCTTCTGTGCATCTGAGGAACATAAATAAATACAAATAAAATTCTTTCCACACAAAAATAGAGAAGGCATTGCTTTTAAAAAAAGTAGAATCAAAAGTAAATTTTTCAAGATAATTGACTAAATAATTGGTGCTAATATGGACAAGATAATATTCATATAAATCAACAGAATCAGAAAGAAGTATGTTTATAACATTTACAAAGCACACGAAACTGGCAAATGAGACTAATGCATTGAGTGTTAGAATGAAGCTTCAGCAAGATATTAAACTTGAACAAAGGGATATGTGTAACATTTAATGGAGATCAACATCAAGGGCCATATGCAATTCCTAAAATATTGTCTGCATAAATACCTAATATGCTTCAAAATAAAATCAAATTCTAAAAGCATTTAATTGACTGAAATTATAACCTATACTAGTAATATTTAAGCTAGTGGTACTTTCTTAATTTTTAAATTATATACCAAGTGCTTTATTTGGTATTAGTAACAAGTCTATGAAATATGTATCCACAGCAAATATTTCTGAGCACTTAATTATGTGGCCAGAGTTATGGGTGCATGTGAGAAACATGCTCACCAGTCCAAACCCCAAAAAATAGTCTAAGAGACACAAGTACACCAAAAAGCAAGGTTTTACTTTAATGACTGTCTTACAAAATTAGATGCCTCCAGGTCAGGGACCCCAAGTTATTGGGTAAAACCAGCATTTTGTGCCTAAGATCCCTTACCCAGTTCCTCATTGGCTGAGTACTATGGGGTGTATAGTCTTCCCAAATGTCATCTAGGTTTTACTGTTTCCTATTGGGTTATTTAAAGAATAACCTCCCTTGTTCTCTTATGTGTATGTATGATGGGGGAGGGGGCTCCCCATGGCTGTGAATTTTTACCCTCCAGTGTTAACTGCAACTTTTCCTTCTGTTCTCCCCTCCAGCTGCCTTTCTTATATCCCCAGTCATTTTACATTTAAGGCTAAAAACTATATTCTGAAAATGGACCATCATACTTCCTATTTCTCACAAATCCTCCCTTTTTCTTTTTATACCTTTTGGTCCTATTTTCATTCTTGTCTATACCCTTTGATATTGCCACCCATCATAGCTATATTCACTTTTTGAGCTGGAGACTGCCCAAGGAAGTATCTTCTCCCATTTTTAGCAGTTTGGATAGCTGTTCCAGTGTCAGTCAGCAGCCCTTGGTAATATCCTTTCCAGTTTGATTGAAGGTTGTCTTTTTTCCAGGTCTTAATCAAAACCAAGTTGCCAGAAGTGATAAATTGTGAACTCCAGAGGAGTCACCTGAGCAAGGAGTCCCTTTAACCTGAGGGATGATAAAGTAGAGGATGTGGCCAGTATATATTCTCTTAGAAATTGGTCTTTAGTTTTCATAGTAGGGAATTCTGTAGGTTTTTTACCAAGGGAGCCCATATAACAGCTCATAAATTTGTGAGACATATCTTGGCTCCATTAGTCTTCCTCTACCAGTCATGACACCTGCAGAGAGAGGGTGGATCAGGGTCTTGCTGAACACATGTGGCTTCCTTTGGAAGCATCAGGGACATTTCCCTCTTCAATGATCCTTCTCTTTACAGAATGTGCATTTGTTGGCTTTCTGTTGTCTAGGGTCCTCTCAGTCCCCTTGATCAGAAAATCAGGTGACTCACTGGAGTTGCAGGGTCCCTAGACATTCCCTGCAGTCTAATTGATCTTAGAGGGCAAAAGACAAATTATTGACTGCTTTTTCATTGGCCCTTTTACTTTCTTGATTTTGGTCTCTACAAGTTGATTTTAAACATTCAGCAGGCCAGTTTTACCAGTCTTGAAGTAGGAGTACTGAGTTTTAACTTTAATGTTCCTAACTGTATAGTTAGTTACTGGGGCCAGTATCACTACTGGAAATCAGCTTTATACTCTGTCCTGTAGGTTATAGCTTATTATCTCAAGTTGTTCTGTTAGAGGCAAGTACTTCTACAAAATACTAACAAGCAATAGTTATAAAGTCTTATAAGAAAAATACAAAATGAACATAACAGGAACAAAAACATATTCAGTTTGTATAATAGCTAGGAATCAAGAAACATAATTTCTATAATAACTCTAATATATCTTTGGTATCTATTTTGTTTACACAAAGACCCAGAATTTTTCAACTCAATCATATATGAGGTCCTTTATAAATATTACTTTCTTTTAAAACTCTTCCACAACCTTAAATACTTTTTATAATTTACCCAAACTTTTACTTAGTTTTGTATTATATCCCTTGTTTATTTTTGAGATTGCATTTGAGATTGCAATAATCTTTACAACAAAAATCTATCTTTTTTGAACATAACTTTAAGAGAACTTAATTCTAGCATACTTTTGCACCATCCTAACATTGAGTATGGTAAGAAGCAGAGTCTTATCTCAGGTGAGGTGGGGTTCTTGAAAAACAACATTATATCTAAAACATGAAACAAAGAAGACCCAAGAGATCTTCTTTCTCTTTTTCTTTCATGTTTTTTAAAGTGGCAAAATGCTTCCATGTTCCACATTGTCAACCTTTAAATACATCAGGTTCTCCTTATTTAAATTTCCATCCCACTATAAAACATAACACAAAATTCTATATATAACTTATTGATAGCAGGTTACCTTTATCCAGTTACAAAACACTAATCGACATAAATCTGAAGGAGACTATTGATACAAACTCTGTTGTTTGGAGAACAAGTGCTCTCCTAAGCTACCCTTAAATCTCTTATATGTTTAGGAAACAATGTTAATGATCATAAATACACTTAATCAAAGCAAAAGATATAAGCTCTGTTTTTACATGTCATCATGGCCCTTTTATGTCAAATAGAATGTACAAAATAGAGCACTTATTGGTTACCTTGAATGTAAACCTACATTAACTTTCATTTTAAGAACTTTTGCATAATACTTAGACACGACTCAGACAAACATTTAATTTCAGATGTACACATATCTTACATATATTTAGGGTATTATTTAACCAGTTATGATGTAATCATTTAAAGGACTTTAAAACAGGTACAAACCCTAATTTCTTTAAGACATAGTTTCCCTTAGTAATAAAACCTGATATAAGAAATTGTCTTGATAGGATAAAAACAGATAAATGTTTTAGACATTGTTTCATATCACTACATTAAAATTTGACCTTAGAAAATTTCTTAAATAATTTTACTGATTATACTAATTATAGCCAACTTAATCATATACACAAACTTTTTTGAGATTTACCTTCCACAGACCTTCTTCAACATACTTAGATATTTCACAACTTGTTTAGATCCTTAGTTTCTCTCTTTAGCACAAAAATATTACTTTATTATATAAAATATCTTCTCATCCAGAAACATTGTTTTCCTTCCAATTTTCTGTACTACAATGTATCCATACTCACAACTTTTTCTTATATCTCTCTTTTTTTAGTTTCTGACCCTTTACATTATGAAACAATACTTATGAAATTTCTGAATTTAGACAAATTATTCATTTTTAGTAAGATGAAATACTTTATATTTCTTGCAATACTTTAATCAATAACTAGCTGAAACTTTTTGTATTCCTTGTCTACAGAATTACACCTATTAGAATTTTAACTCTTAGTCGCCTTGCTCTTAAATTAGGCCCAGAAGCAAAACAACCTTAAAACTGTTTTTCCATTTACCAATTTATAAAAATACTTTTAATAGACCCAATATATGTAACCTTTTGTAATTTAAGAAGCCAAGAGCTCTTAAATTTAAATGTAGCCGTTGGGGCTGGGGAAGTGGCTCGAGCGGTAGCGCGCTCGCCTGGCATGCGTGTGGCCCAGGTTGGATCCTCAGCACCACATACAAAGATGTTGTGTGTTCCGAGAACTAAAAAATAAATATTAAAATTCTCTCTCTCTCTCTCCCCCTCCCTCTCTCTCTCTCTGTCTTTAAAAAAAAATAATAAAATATATGTAGCCGTTGGTGTTTTGGTATTTTAACTTTGCAAATTAATCAGACATCTCCTCTAACAAACACCTTCCTAAATATCCCATTTAGGTTAAAGCTAATTCACCCATTTTTAACTTAGGTTGCCCATGAAAACCAAGATATCAGACAAGTCTAGTTAACTACTTTAAGTCAATTATTCCTACCAAAGAAAAATCCTTAAAAGTAATGGATATTATTACACTTCAAACATTTTATAGAAATTAATGTTTTCTTAATTGACTGGTCAATTAAGAAAAACATGTGAGTTAGTAATTTCAAAGACATCTTTACTCTTAAAATATAAACTGACCCTTTAGAAATTAAAAGAGAGCCTGTTGCAGAATTAACAGTACGACTCAGACACGGAAAGGGCCTCTGCAGTTGAAAATCATTAGGGATAATGTTTGTCACCCTTGATTTCAGTTGAAATCAAGGGTTCAGGTGCCACTGTTCCTCCAAGGGGACAGATTTACTCACTCCACCGCCACTGTTCATTTTATCTGCTTAGGACTCTTCAAAAGAGAAGATGTCTTTCCTTTTCTATTGTATTTGACAGTTAACCCTTAAATAACTGGCTTCTAAATAAAAACAGCAGAAAGAAAATCAGAGAAATAGAAACTCCAGTTAGACAAAACAAGACTAATCAGAACCAAACATTAAAGAATGTGGGAGTTCCATGAGTCCTCAGGAAAAAAGTTCTTAAGAAGACTTGCACATATGGATCTTTCCATTTTCCTTCCCTGTCTCTAGGCCTCAAATTTTTATTTCCCATTTTTGATAAATTTCTATAACTGAGATTTCCCCCATGTGTACTTAACTCCCCTTATTAGAGATTTCTTGTATACCCCAGGCCCCAATATCCTCAATCCCCCTTACTGGGTATTTCTTGCATGCCCCCAAGCTTCCTGTGTGCTCCACACCCCCTTATTGGTGCTTTTTTGCATACCCCAACCCCCTTACTGGAAATTTCTTGCACCCCCCAGCACCCCCCACCCCATGTGCTCCATCCCCCTTACTGGAGATTTTTTTATGCACATCCCAAGTCCCCTGTGTGTTCAATCCCTCTTATTAGAGGCTTCTTGCACACTTAGCTCTCACTTTGACTGTCTCTAGCTGTTTCCCTTGTAGGAGAATAGAACAATAGATCAGGACTCTGAACTCACATTGTGTTCAGGACACATCTCAGTCACACACATTCATCCTCCAAACATTCTCAACCACTTAGACAGTTCTCCTAGTCCATTCTTCTACCCTGGCTCACAAAATAAGCTCATTTGGTTGCTACTGCCTGGTTTTTTGTTTTATTTCATTTTGGATTTTTGTTTGGTTGGGATTTTTTTGGGGGGGGGGTCTTTCTCTTTTTATTCCCCACTAAATGTAATTCTTGCTATCTTACAAAAAAGATTCAGTCCCTTCTATGGCCTCTGCAGTGGAAGGGTTGTACAGACAGAGAAGTCTGCCCAAAGTGGGGTGGGATACCTCTCCCCTCTCCACTAGCATTTCACTCCATGCTGTCACAGATATCCCAGATTAGCACCCAATTTATGAGAAACACACTCACCTGTCCAAACCCAAAGAATGGACTAAGAGATACAGGTAAGGCAAAAATGCAAGGTTTTACTTTAATGATTGTCTTGCAAGATCAGGTGTCTCAAGGTCAGGGGCTAGCAGATTGGGTATGAGCAGCAGTTTGTCCTCTAGAGAGCAAGTTCCCTCCCCTGGTCCCTCATTGGCTGAGTACTATAGGGTGAACTGTCTTCCTTAATACCACCTAGATTTTACTGTCACCTATTAGGTTATTTAAAGATATATACCTTTAGCTGTCCCCATATCCCTCTGTTCTCTTGTGGCAGGAAAGTCTCCTTGGATTGAGTGCCTCTTGGCACTCAATTTATCTTTGTGGATCAGGAGAGGGCCTTCCTTTTCACCTCCTGTTTGCCAACGGGTGTACTATAACCTTTCATTCTGTTCTTCATTCCAAATGCCTTTCTTATATCTGAAGTCATTCTGCATTTAAAGCTAAATAGTTTATTCTGAAAACGGACCACCCACAATACTTTCTATTTCTCACAGTGCATTATCTCATTCAACACTCAGACTAAATTTCTACATAAGTGCTACTATTATCTAGACTTTGCATGAGAAGAAGCAGATTTTGAGAGAGCATTTGTTAAAGGAGCTTGTGTAACACATTTCAGTTCCCAGAGCTGACTACATTGCACACAGCAGAAAAGATGACAGAACATGGTGTGAATGCATATTTTAGCTTAAAGAAAGAACTTTCCTACACAACAAGGGAACAAAAAATAGGAATAAAATGAATAACCAATCACAGGATTTTGAATTAGAAAACCTCCACAATCAATTCTAACCCCCATATCTATTCTTGTATTACTTTAAAATTAATACATTGGCTTGAAATTATTTTAAATATTTTCCTCAAAATTTAATTAAATGTAAGATTAGGAAAAATGTTAACTAAATTGAAAAAAGTAAAGAAGTTTCAAATGAACAAATAGAAGACTTGTAACTTACACACCTTTTATACATTTTTTTTTCTCTAGGGATTATAAATACCTCAGAAACTATTGTTTCAGTGAATAAAAGTATATGTAATTAGTTTGTTGTTATTTACTTATTGATACCTTTTCCTTTTTTTTCAAAACAGAAAAGAAAATTTAAAACACTTAATGTAATTTATAGTAAAAGATGTGATGAAATCAAGGAAAGAAGAAAAGTTGAATGGAAAGCAAACAATGAATACAGGAAAAAATAAAACAGCCAACAAGATACATACTAGGAGATCCTGTATATTTGCTACACATGAGAAAGAAAGGTACCTTTGAGTTTTCTAACACCCTACAAGAAACAGACTAACAGATTTTTTTTTATCTTCATACCATAAAGAAAAGCACTCCTATGCCTGGCAGTTGGCCTAGGCCTGTAATCCTAGGGGCTCAGGAGGCTGAGACAGGAGGATCCTCAGTTCAAAGCCAGTCTCAGCAAAAGCAAGGTGCTAAGGAACTCAATGAGACCCTGTCTCTAAATACAAAATAAGGTTGGGTATGTGGCTCAGTGGCCAAGTGCCCCTGAGTTTAATCCCCAGTATCTGCCCCCTGCAAAAAAAAAAAAAAAAAAAAAAAAAAAAAA
>NW_026000076.1:401241-417013 GCF_001458135.2 Marmota marmota marmota | reverse complement strand
ATATATATATATATATATATATATATATATATATATATATATATATATATATATATAATTGTTATTGAGGACTTAGCATTGGAGTATAATTTAAATATATATGTGGATCCAAAGCATTGATATTCTCACAATAATATCATATGATTAATAGTCATCCCCAAATATATCTCATTATGTCCCACATATACTCACACACAGGAGTCCACTCTCACCCATAAAATAACACTATTTTCGGAGTTTATTTGTTTGTTTGTTGTTTGTTGGTTGGTTGGTTGGTGTTCTTTAGCTTCTTAAATCTTCTAGGACTCATCCTGAACTTTCAACTTCAAATAAAGGAGTATGTTTTGACAAGAAAAATAGACTAATCCAATGAGATTCAGGGACAGGTTCATGAACTTGACACCTATGCAACTTGGCTGACTTGAAGACCTTAACTATTTTTGAACAAAGATCCCCTGATTTTTATTTGCACTAGACTCCAAAAATTAAGTAGACTTTCCTCTATGCATGTGCAGCTAAGAGATATCATTCTTTTTATCTCAGCATCTCACAAAGTAGCCAGACAATGTTACCTTTTCTTTTATCATCATCTATTTATTAACTCCCTTTCTATCAGAAATTACTTATTTTTCCTTTTATTTTTCATTAATATTAGCCCAGACCTTCTGCCATGGATCATCAGATTCAACAAGAGAAATGATCTATAACACAGGCAACAATATACATTTCTAGTCAATGCTTCATCCATTTCTACCCATATGAAACAGGGTTGGAAAAGTATATGCTTATACAGCAAGTAAGAAAAGGCAAAACCCATTCAGCCCGACTTAAATAAGTGAAAAGCAAACCCCCATCATTCCCTACATATTTAAACAGCTATATTTCACAGTACTATCATAGTGTCAAGACGAGTTATTGATCCTTCCTTCAGAACATGTAAATGTAATACAGGTACCAGCACTATATAAGCAGAGAGAAAAATAAAAAAAATAATTAAGGTAAGGAAAAATTTCAGGCTGTAGGATAAACTGATTATAAAATAAGACATGGTAGCTGAATATAATAAACTTATTACATATAAGCTACTCAAACTTTATAAACATTATGACTTTTGTTTACAATAATTGATCTGTCTCCTTCATCAGAAAAATGTCCTTGGCTTCTAAAAGCCTTGCAAATCAAGATAATTCAAAATTAGTGGCACATCAGTTTTACACACACACACACATTTGGCTATTTCCACCTTAAACAATTTAACAATCCTACAATGTTGATAAGCTAAATATTATTAATCACAGTTTATGATATATTTTCAATACATAAGCATTACATAATCTAATGAATTCATTATATAATGTAATGAATTATATGGTAATAACCTTACTTTTAACTTTCTTTTTCTCTGTGTCAATACATTATTAGTTGATTGAATATCATTACCTCTGAAGAAAGCCATATTGTAGAACAAACACACACAGACACATACACATACACACACACACACACATACACACAGCTACTTCTAAATGTTAAACTTCACTACAGAGAAGATTCCAAGAATAGTTAAAGGTTTTTTAAAATATCAATGCAAATGAGCACCACTTTACTACTAAGAAAAAGTGTTAACTTACAATCATTTATGCAACATATTTTTCTCTGATTCAATTCTGGGCTAGGTATCAGGATACCAGAATTTATAAATCATAGTCCCTGACTACTAGGAGATTACAGGTTTCTACATAAATAAAATGTGTAAAATAAACCAGCAGGTACAATTTACAGGTCTCTTATCTCCTCCTAAAAAAAAAATAAAAGGAACTGACTTTTGCCCTCAAAAATCAGCACACAGAGACTTAGAAATTCTGCTAAAAAAATAGACTGGCCTCCAGACCAGTAAAATTTGGTATATAACATTAAACTCAGAAATAAAATGCCAATTAGACAGTAGGTAATACAGTCATTTTAAAACATGGATTAAAAAAAGTCTTACATAGAGAAAAATAGGCAAAGGTTTTTAGTGCTTGTCCAAACATTATCCAGGGCATGAGTTTTATCAGCCTCACAAGGATTATGTGCCCCACCTAAAGGTACATCTCTATTGCTGAGATTATTGTTACTAAGCCTGATGCCATAAAATATTGAAATTATATAGTGTATGTGAATCTGCTTGTTCTGATTCTATGTTCATCATACGTCTCTCTGATAATTTGGCTTTCACTATAACTTATATGCAGGGAGCAAAGGTACTTATCAGACAAATGTAAATGTCAAGTTGGCTTCACAGATGTTTCTCACTTTAAAATGACAGAATGGGCTCTGTGAGCTTCCTTAGTGTGAATTTCAATCTTTATGTCCAATCATTCCTATTAACAGAAGCATGGCTGATACTAGATTCTGAGCACATTGGGCTAAAAAATCTGATTCTTGGCTGTGGTGAAGTTACCTAACAAATAAATAAATACCACCCTATAGCAATCTGTCCATGTGATCAATTGGACTTCTATGTAAGAAAATCTCTTCATTGTCATTGCATGTGTTCTTAAATCTTCTGAAGCAATGGAGGTCATATCATAAATATGCAGGCAGCATGCCTAACTCTACCTAGAGCACATCATAAAGGAAGAGAAAATAGGAGCTCACCCTTCAGCTGAGGCTTGACTTTGCCAGTTGGATAAGGAAGAAAAGAGTATTCAAGAAAGAAGAAATTTCTATTGCAAAGAGCTAATGTGAGAAAATATGGGAAGAGCAGAATTTGGAATGTCTAAAATATAGAATATGCTTTGGGGGAGGGATAACAGATGACATTAGAAATGTGGAACATGACAAAATTATAAGAGATTTTAGATGCTTTTCCAATCAATTATGAAACACCAGTCTATCATATACCTATCGCAAGCTAGGCCCTGTGACAAACCTTTGGGGTATTGAATGGAAGCTTTGGCTTTATAGCGTGGTTAATGAAGACCCCCCCCAAAAAAATTTAATCAGAATGCTGGTAACATTTTTTAGAAATATATTAATGAAAATAATAGTTCACAGAAGATATTTTATAACAGGCCTGAGACTTTTATAAGATCATCTTATACAGTTCACTTTTGGCTTGTGTCTAGGAAATGGATTTGAAGAAGGTTCCCATAATTCCCCAATTCACTAAAATGGCTCTGGACTAAATTGTTGATATAAACACTATGGTTACACTGAATACCTGTTTCCCTTCTGAGAAACTGGAATTTTGGTATGTGTTAGGCAGAGAATGTCTGTCTGCATGATCAGCCACCAATGAAAATTTCTGCCTGGTAAACTGCATTTTATGTATGGAGTCATAGCTTAATGCTGAAAAGTGAAGTGTGTCCTGTGCATCTCCACAGGGAAAGAATTCTTAGAAGCTTGTACCTGGCTTTCTCTGGACTCTACACCATGGAGCTTTTCTCTTTTTGCACATTTACACTTCAGCTATAACAAAGTTTAGCTGTGAGTGCGACTCTATGCTGAGTTCTGAAGTCTTTCTAGCAAATCACTGAATTCAGGGGTGGCTTGGAGGACTCTACACAGACAGATGGGACAAGATTAAGCCTCAATATGATTAAACATCAGAGCAGGGGCGAAGTCAATGATCAGAAAGACATTAAATAGTGATGTTAAAAAAATTTAATGGATTACTGGTTGAAGATTATTATTTAGCAATATTTATTTTTAAATCTTATAAGAAGAAGATCTGGGAAAAAAGGATTTCCATTTCAGACCTAGTATATTTATGTTAGTTGTGAGATATCCAGAGAAAGCAATTTAGTAGATAAGAAACATAGGCTTGGAACCCAGGACAAAGACTCTGAAGATATATAGTAGGAGTCATTGGCATATAGAAGATCACCTATTAGATCACCCAAGCAGTATTTATAAAGTGAAGAAAAGGGATAAAAAGGTTAACCATCTAGGATATCAACATTAAAGAGGCAAAAAGAAACAGGACACAGGCTAAATAAATGAGTGGATGAATAAAGACAAATGGAAGAAGACAGCCTACCCAAAAAAATAGAATTGTGACAAATCCCAAGGAAGAGTAAGTATCCAATGCCATAAAAAGTCAATTATGAAGCTATCTAAGCATTGCCCATTGCCTTTGCCATATTAATGTCTCTAAAGACCTTCATGAGAACAGCCTTATAACGGAGCCTTTGCTGGGCTATAGCAGAGAGTAAAACTGATCTAATAAATAAGAAATAAAGAAACAGAGACACCCAAAATAATTAAGATGGTGCCTGTACCACAGAAGAAAAGATTCTCTGTCATTGCTTACATAGATATGAGAGTTGCGGACATATTTTAAGAAAATAAAGTTAAAATTAACAGAGAAAGGTGGAAGATACAAAAGAGTCAGTAGACTGCCCATTATAAAGCTATACTGTTATAAATTATATTAGCTCTTAATTGATCAATAGAAGACAATTGAATGGAGTATAATGGGGGTTCTGTGTGTGGTTGGTATATGTTGATGAACTAGGTGTCTCAACAGGATACACGTATATGAGTCTAACAAGTTATACAGATATGATCGCTGTCCTACAAGTCAGCCTATTCCAAGCTTATGCAGAGTCAGGTCTATTAATTAAATTCATTTATTTCCCTATTTGTTTCCACCCTCCTCAGATCTCATTGGTTTTACTATTTCCACTGTGTTCTTCCACAGCCAGTCTTCCCTATTAATAGATTAGCAGAAAAGAAACCCAGGCTTTCAATAAATGCATGCAGAAATCCCCACAGAAAAAATTTGCATGAAATGAGAGTCTTTCTTTTCTGTCCTCTAATCTGATATTCTACCCTAAATTTTTAGGTGCTGAGTTTTATGATCCAATAACTATTTTAGTTGCGTTGTAGGAGATAGTGTTGTTAATTGTAGTTTCTAAATACTTGAGAATATTTTCATTGATCCACATCATAAAACTATGAGTACTAGGATCATATATATACAATTTTCCAGAACAGGATATATTTGATATTTTTATACTTTTCTAAAAATTAAAGTTAAATAAATAGGGGCTGGGGTTATGGCTCAGAGGTAGAGCACTTGCCTAACATAAGTGAGGCACTGGGTTCAATCCTCAGTACCCCATAAAAATGAAATAAAGATACTGTGTCCATCTATAACTAAAAAAATAATTTATTTCTTTAAAAAGTTAAATAAATATCTAATTAAATATAATTGTATTATTTCTATTTTATAAGATCATTCATATCAATAAACACACAAACAAAAAAATGTAAAATTGGGCAGAGAATGAAGTCATAGTATCTATTAAAATACTGATCACCCTCCATTTATGTCATAATATGGAATGAGAAAAAGGTAGAGGTCAAGAAGTCAAATTGAAATTCTAATAGTCTCAAGCTAAATAGAAAAAAAGATTTAAAAAATAAACCCCTGTCTAGCTGCCAGTGCTGGCATGAGCTCTTAGAGAAAGTACCCTGATCCCTATAGCAAACTGCTAACCTTATAGGAAGAAAAATGGCACAGCATCCATTTTTCAAGAAGCACATAATCTATTTGTGCCCATAGCAGCAAATTGATAATAATTAATATTCATTATTTTCTGTGTGTCAGGCACCGTAATAACCACTCTGCCAGACGTGTTTCAAATTTCTAAATCAACCATAAATGGAGATACAGTCAACCAACATCCCAGCTCTACAGATTAGATTTCTGAAGCTTAGAAAGATTAAATAAATAATCCAAAGTGCCTCAATTAGTGAGCAAAGAAGTTGAGATTTGAACTCAACAGTGTAGCTCTTTGTTGATGTAGCAAACCTCATGACTGCAAGGTGGTTAGGTTGGGTTGAGGTTTGCCCAGCCAGACAAGGATAAACCACATTGATAGGACTTGGCATGCAAGTAAAATTACTTCTGGTGGTAAATTTAAATACAGTGGGGAGATTTATTATGTGTTTATAATGCCTTATGTATACAAGTCACAACCATATGTCATTTCACAACACAGATGTTTTAGTTAGCTTTTTCACTGCTGTGACCCAAAGACCTCACAGGAACAATGTTAGAAAAGGAAAACTTTATTGGGTGCTCACTGTTTCACAGGTCCCAGGCCACAGATAGCCACTTCCATTGCTGTGGGCCTGAGGTGAGACAGACATTATGGCAGAAGAGTGTGATGGAGGTGGTCAGGAAATAGCACCAGGAAGCAGAGAGAGAATACTCCATTCAATAAGGACAAAATAGAAACTCCAAAGGCATGTTCCCATTGACCCACCTCCTGTAACCAAAACCTAGTGTTATCACCTACAGTTTTCACCCAGTTAACCCAGTGAAGTGGCTCAAGACACTGATTAGGTTAAGGCTCCTCTAACCCAATCATTTCATCTCTAAAATTTCTTGTATTATCTCACACTTGAGTTTTGGGAGGACACCTCATATAAAACTTAACAACATATTATCACCTCATTACAATCCTGTAAGATAGGGCATGTCTTATAAATTCCATTCCACAGGGGAAAAGCTACTTATTTGAAGTTATATTTGTTAAAAACTGGCAGAACTCAGGTCTTTTGTTCCCAAGTCACTATAACACGCTACTTAAATAGACACACATATATTAAAGTACATATCCTATAATTAAGATAAGACAAACCAAACATTCTCAATATCTGTATGAATTCAGAGTTGAAAGAAAACATACTGATAACCCAAAGGGAAGTTTGAAGGCTTATAAATAATTTTACAGCTGCCCTGGAGAAATGCAATATGTACTAATTCTCTGTCCATAATTATTTCCATTTTTCCTACAATTGCTTAAAAGGAATTCTGCACTACCCTGAAAAGTGCTGACTTCCACCCCACAAATGAAAAGAAAATTCTAAAGGGTGCTGCTTTGTACAGAAGTCAAAGGGGAAAGGACAGGCTGGAACAGAGAGGCACCAGGACTGAGCACTGTTGGAGTCAGAGGCAAGGCAGCCTCATTATTTCTGATAGCACTTTCCAGGGTAATGGATGATTACATAGGGTCTCCACAGAGAAAAAGCCAACTTAAACAGGGTGGTATGTTCCTCACCTATGATGTTTTAATTAAGTCTAAATTTAAAATATGCCTGTGCAATTGATATCTAGCTTTTCTCCCTCAGCATTTCAGTTCCAACCCAATATATGTAAAAACAAAATAGATTTTGCCCATGTGCTTTTCTCATGTTACATTTTGGGAATGAAATTTTTCAGAAAGGATGAGAAAAGAAAACCTTTGAAGAAAATCAACCAAAAGAAGTTTTTTCCTGAGCTATAAAGAAAAAGATACACCTTTTAACATTAAAAGAAATGTATGAATGAAAAAGAAATTAATTAGGCTGTCTCTCCTTTGTGAAAATGTTTATCCTTTGTATAAAGTTGTTGATTTTATTTTTGTTTTTATAACCAAGACTTCTTGAAAATTGAGAAAGCAGATATGAGAAAACCACAACTCTACATTTATTTTATATTTATTTTGTATCTTATTGATTGATTGATTGATTGCAGGTCTGGGGATTAAACCTAGGGTCTCACACTCCAGACAAGTGTTCTATCACAAAGCCTGTTCCAATTCCACATTTAAATGAAACATAGATGCCACTAAGGCAGTGACAGAAGGCTGTTTTTAGTGTGAATGACATCAGCAACCTTCATCATGTGTATCCCTGAAGCACCCACTGACTATCCATCCATGCCCTGTGAATTCCTGGGGAGGAAACTCTTCTGTACTTTACAAGAGGATTGGCTGCCCCTTCAAATTCAGCTTACACCCACCGGTTCAAGTTAATCTTGCATGGGGTAAATTAAATTGAATTAGATGAAGTTTAAAAAGTGTGACAAGAGGAAATTGAGGGGCAGAAACAGATGTACACATTTTATTGGTTAGTAAAGCTGGGCTTATCACATGGACTTCTGCCTAAGCATCCAAACATAAAGAGCTCACCGTTGATAGTCCAGGCAGAGATTTTTTTTTTTTTTTTGTAGATGGACACAATACCTTTATTTTATTTCTTTACTTTATGTGACACCAAGGATCAAACCCAATGCCTCACATGTAGTAGGCAAGTGCTCTCCCACTGAGCTCCAGCTACAGCCAGGGCAAGCATTCTTATACACAGTGGCATCCTGAAACAGTGGAGTGTTACTGGATGCATTTAGCTCTGAATAATAGACACTGTGATTCATCCTCCCCAAATCCCAGTTAGCTTAGATTTGGGGGGTATTTATATATATATATATCATGAGTAACAAACTTAGGGCTAATCTGTCAGCTATACATTACCACTTGGGTCCCAGGCTCAATCTAGAACTTCCATCCCAGTATCTTCATGTTTGCTCTTATTTCTTGGGTTTGCATCATTGTCATAACATGACTACTTCACAACCAGAATTACATTCATGCTCTGGAAAATGCAAAGGATGAAAACTAAATGGCAAAAGGCATATGTAAGCTAAGTCTCTCCCTCTTTTAAAACCATTCTTGGAAACCTTACCAAGTAAATTTTAATTTCACCTCATTGCCAGCCCTGACTGCAATGTCTGCTGGGAAGTGTGCTCTTTCTATTTAGATAAAGTGTGATAACCTAAACAAAATAGGTAATGATAAAACAAAGGCAGAGCATGAATAAATAAGAATGGCAGGGCCACTGCTCAATGACAGCCTCAAAGATAGATATATACCTCAGACATTTGTACTATTAACTGTCTGAATTTTAAATGTCCCCAAAGGCTCTTATAATAAAAGATTGTTCGCCATCCAGTTACATATGGATTTCCTGTTTTTCCAGCACCATTTTTTTGAAGAGGCTATCTTTTCTCCAGTGTATATTTAAGGCACCTTTGTGGTCTTAAGAGTGGGGCCCTGACCCAGTAGGATTTGTTTCCTTATGGGAAAATACATCAAAGCACTTATTCTCACCTTTCCTTTTCCTTTCCTTTCTCCTTCTCCCTCCTTTTCCCTCCCCCTCCCCAATCTCTCCATGTAAGGAGGAAGTATCAAGAAGGCAGCTAATGTTAAAAAAAAAGAAAGAAAGTCTTCACAAGAAAAAAAAATGGACTGAACTTTAATTTTGTATTCCCAACTTCTAGAACTTTGAGAAAGAAGTCTCTGTCATTTAAGCCACCCAGCCTATGGTATTTTGTTATTGCTGCTCAAGTTCACTAGCATAAATACCATATAAATTAGAGGTAAATAAACACTGAAAGTAACATCCCAAACACCCAGTTAACTTGCAAGTTCTTGATGCAATGTCATAAAATTTCATATGTATTATAAATCTGCATAAGTCTGCTTTAAAAAAATTCTAGTATAAAATGAAATGTTAGAAGAAAAGAACTAACTTAGGTACATTATTTAACACTTCTATATAACAAGCAACACCCCAAAACTCAGTGGCTTAAAATAATAAGTACTTAGGAGGTCTTCTGGGCTGCTTGCATTCTTGCTAGGCTCACTCATGCCTCTGAGTCAACCCTTGGTCAAGTTAGCAGCTCTGTGGTCTTCCTGAACTGTCTCACATATTTGATGGTTATCTGGCTGCAGGTTGTCTTCAGCTGGGATACTGGGACTCTTCTCCACATGAGCTCTTATCCTCTACAGATTAGCCCAGGCTTATCCACGTATTAGTAGAATGGCAACAGTCAAAAGAAAAGACAGAAGTGATGCATAGCCTCCTGAGTCTAAGCTCAGAAGTGACACACTGTCACTTCTACTGCTTTCTACTGACCAAAGCACATCACAATACTAACCTAGATTTAAGGAGTAATGAAATGACTTACCTCTTGATGGAAGAATCTACAATGTCACTCTGCAAAGGCCATGGAAATTGGAAAGCCATTAATTATGGGCATCAATGCCATTGATTTACATTAGAAAACCTGAAAAAGCAATTTACAAAGACAATATATGAATTGAAATGAAGGTAGGAGGGGGACCCCCAGGTGGGGATAAATCAGGACTGACATTTCTTAAGCGTAATTATATAATTTACGTAATCATTATACATACAGAAGAGTGGGAGTGGAGAGATTATTCTAATTTCTTTAATGAAAGAAAATTCACCTCTTTAAAGAAAATTTAAAAGAATTTAAAATGAGAAGGATCTTAATTACATAATCTTAACATGAAGATATTCATTGTCTGAAGTAAATCGATTCATCTTGTGCTGATATCTGTTTCATTTTTCCCTTCCTGCTGTATGAACATAGATATTTCCTTGTAATAATTCCTTTGTCGAACACTGCAACTGCTCAGCCAGACTGCTGATTCTCTGAGTAGGAGGTTGTCAAATTGTACACGAGAGTCAGGGAAAATGCAACCCTTTTTCTACATTGTGACACTCAAGAGTCAGACCCAAAGTTTTTAGTAATACAGTGATAATGTGTGCATTTTGGGCTTAAGTGTGCAGAAACAGAACTTTTATGATTACAGCATGTTCAAAGCTAAAGGAGACAAGTCAAAGAAAAGTAAGCAGCCTTTGGTTTTTTTTTTGAAACCTTCACCACGGTTGCATTTTTTTTTTCTGGGTTTGACAATGGCTAAATAAAATGAAAAGTTACAGTAATGTTCTTGGTAAGGAGTATGTTCTAGTCCTTTAATCTGGAAAAAAAGAAATATGTCACTGAACAAAGCACAATTTCCATGAAAAACAAAATTTTGATTAGTGTGTACTTCATGTATTTATGCACATTTGGGTACACCAAGAGCTCCTTTATTTTCTGTAACCCATTTAATTTCCACTTTGTGCCCTGACCTTTCCAAGGAAGTAAAATCATCATCTCAGGTAGTTTAGTGGCCCCTCCTTTTTCCTTATGAATTGCACATAAGCTTCAGCAAACTAGCACAGTGCCAGGGTGTTGGGGGACTTAGAGGAGGCATTTGGTCTTCTTGTCAGCTATGGACCCTGGAATCCACAGAGAGCCCCAGCATCCCAGCTGGGCCTTAGCCACCGGCCTTGCACATTGCACTAACTTTGCTTGATTCTTGCCATCGGGTCCAGCCAAAGTCTCTGTTACTTCTGTCTTCCTGTTAGGTGCAAAGAAATTAAGCTTTTCTTGCCACAGAGTGTGGAAATTCTACCTAGTCTGTTCTGAGATCCCGTGTTGCCTGGATAGGTCACTCAGCCAGCTCAGTTTTCAGGACCCCATAGTCATCAGGGTTTGTGTTTGGTTTGCTTTTTCTACCTCTCTGGGGCTTAGTTATAGAAACAAGGGGAAGGGCCTTTCACCTTGGACCATTGACTTTTAAGTTCTTAGCACTTCCTTTCTGACTTTTTTCTGTCTTTTATACCCAAGGAATCGCTGCAAGGGGGTATTCTTATAGGGCACTGGCCTGCTGGGAATCTGAGGCAGCCTTGGCAGGCAGTCCTTTTTCAACCTGATTCATGTGATCACACCAGAAAGATTTCATACATGCTGCTCAGTAGCAAGCATGAATTTATTAGAAGGGACAGGAAAAGGGGACAGTCTCAATAGAGACCATGGGTCAACCATGAATGGATGAATAGGAAAAGAAAGGAAACTGAAAACCACAGGGAGGCTTATCTGATAGGCAAACACCTGAAAGTTGGGGCTTGGTATGTCAAAACCTCCCTCAGATGTAATTACATCCCCTTGAGTCTAAGCCCCTTAAGGAAAACCAGTGTTTCAAGATTGCATCACACCCTAATAGGTGGTCCGGACCCTCCCTTATCACTAAAACTATGTCACAACCCCCAGTCATCCTCCCACCAAAATATTAAGACCCTTACAAATGGAGTTTGCTGAGAGCTATCCAAACGGTAATAAACTGTCAAAGTGGACAGGAAATGGAGGCAAAAACAGGCGGTTTCAATTTCATTAAAAACTCCAACTCCATGAGCACCATATTATCCTCTCTTCCTAGTCTGTGCAGTTCCTATGCTGTCAGTCTGTCCCGAGTAGCACTGTAATAATTACTCAGAGGCGTATTGTTTTTAAATGTAAGCATACGGTACATTACACCAATCATCAAACACAAACAATTAATGCAAAACGTTTTGGGTGTGCTGAAGCACCCCAACTAGCATTCATTTCACACTAATTAAACATAGCAAGCAATGGCACACAATCCTAGGGCAACCATGAGTCCCAGAGTTCCTCTGATGCCACAAGACTTCTCTTAGCCAAAGAGCGATCGTTGTTTTCAGCCGGCTAGAAGGTAGGAAATGGTGGAGTTAGTCCAGGCTCAGGCAGCAAGGTGGCCAGTCTCACCGATATCCTTGGAGCCAAGCTCTCTGATGTGGCAGAACAAGAGGTTTATAATACAGTTCCACGTTGGTGCTTATTGTGAACATGCTCCAGCATTGTTCTGTCATTTCTAGATGGTGGTCCTTATCAATAGTGTTCAGACATGACTAAGCATGCCTGTGGCTGTTGTTCCTTACAGCCAGCAACTTAGGAAGTCCAAGCATGTCTTAGCATGACTATAGCAGATGGTCCTTACACAGTCAAAGGCCAAGAGGCAGATCTGGGCAGAATTTTCTGGAAGCCCCCAATAAAACTGGACAGCAGGCAGGGCACACAGTCCTCTCCAGACTCATTCTGCCCCTTGAGGGTGTCCCATTTTCCCCTTTCCTAACCCTTCTAATAAACTCATGCCTGTTACTCTATGCAAAGTATCTGAAATCTCTCCGGCACAATCACAGGAAGCCATAAAGAGAGAACCTGCCATGGCTGCCTCAGCTTTCCCAGGGCCTGTGCCCTGTAACAGTATGTATGTTAGCAAAAATAACCAACACAGTTTCAGCACCACTACAAAAACACAGATAACCAGGATGGAAACAGATCTTTAGGATCAGCAAGCTTTCCTTTATTCCACAGTGGGGTCAATCAGTCAGGCACTGCAGTGGGGGGCGCATTCTCTGAGTAGAAAAATGGCCACCAATTACAGAGGGGCTCTGAGTTTTACAGTTTACAATGAGGGTGGTTTAATTATTGAAGACTGAAGCAGGACGTGTTGGTTTCTTCAGTTAGGAAAGAAGTTGTAAAAAGCCCGGAACTCATTGTCACTGGGAAAATCTCACAACTAGGTGTTCACTCCTCATCTTATTTCTCCAGGATTCATTGTTTCCCAGAGCTTCACTATTTGCTTTTCTCCTTCCCAAATTCATCAGTAACTGGAAAGGGTAAAAGTCCATGGCTCAGCATTTCAATATCCACCACCTCCTCTCTTCAGAACCCACTGTGGTTGGGAAGGGATGAATGTTTGCTTTTGGAGGAGATGCTGGAGATGAATCCCAGGAACGGATGAAACTTTGCTTTTTCCTTCAGGGCCCATTGTTACTGGAAAGAATTTATTGGGAGAGGATTGATTGCTTTCCTCTTCCCTCTTCCTCTGGGTCAGACAGTTTTGGGGGGACTGTCATTTTCCATAACCTTCAATGTGGGTAGGGGAATTCTTCTGATATTTTCTGCTCCATCTTTAATTGACATTATGATCAACTGTTTTTTTCTTTAAGTAAGAGAAGTGGTTAGTTCAGGACTTGGTAAAAAAAAAAAAAATGCTGACTTCTTTAAAAGGATGGACTTTCTATGGTTTAATTCTATTATAAATATGCTTAATAGTATTTCACTGTCCGTTATTTAATAAAAATTATTTATAAACAGATTTAAAACGTACCCCTCAAAAAAGCAAAAGTCAGAAAAAGACTTTTTCTTTTTTTCTATTTTTTCTGTCAACATTTTCCCCATGAAACTGCCTGGTGCTTGAAAGGAGGGAAGGTCAAAGAAGGAAAGGAATCACAAGGGGGAAAGTGATATCTAGTAATTTAATAAGAGGACTCTTTCACACTAACAATAATAATCATGTTTATTTTATGCATAATCATTTTCCTCCTGGAAAATAATTTTATTATTTTCTTTGACAGCATATTCAGAATTATATTATGCCAGATTCATCTCAAAAAAAGTCAAAGTTGATTCAACGTCACAAAATACTGGGTAGTCAATTCTAAAGCAAGATGGTGAGGTGGCAGTTGATAATTTCAGGTGTAGTGGAAATAAAGGAGCTGACTTCTTTGAAGTGAGATATGGGCCTCTTGTAGTTCAAATCTGTTTAATGCTATTTTACTGTCTATTTAATAAAAATTAGAAATATCATTTTATTTATGAACACACTTGTAAACATAGTCTATTTCTTAGCTAACCATGTAGTCAGTTGAATTCATCTGAGGTGAACAGAGACTTGTTATTTCTGCAACACTACACTAAGATCAGAAAACTAGTACTACAAACAAGAGCAAACTGGAAGCCTTTCCACAGAGTTATGAGAGTGCATTTATGGGTTTGTGTTGACATATGGTTTGATGCATGTTAATCTTTATTTCAAGACCAAGTAAGAATTTTTTATTACTCTGGTTTAATGTAATTTAGCATTTATCAAAATAATCCCAAGTTTCCCGGGAATTTATCTCATATTTGGGGGTCCAATAAGTCTATAGGATTGAGAAAAGTCAAGTATTCTCTTTGTCTTTCCCTCTTTGTTAACTTCGTAATTAAACATTCCTTATTCTATCTTCTTATGGGGTCCTCTGCACAATGCCATTTTAAGGACAAGGGAGCTTATTTGAAAAATCAAAAGAGGCAGATGTGAGGAAATAGGAAGAGTGACACAGGAAGGGAAGAAGGCAATAAAGTGTGCTTTCCTTGGCTGGTTATCACTAGGACAACTGGTACTCAAATACCACTGTGGAACACCTGAGAAATGATGTGGCACATGCCTCAGATTTATCTCATGGAAAAATGAGAAGATAGGATCCAACATGGCAGTGGGCGCAGAGAGATCAAGTCTCTGACCTCTTTAGCTGCGCGGGCATAAGGAGTCGTAAACCGTCTAAATGCTGTTTGCTCAGGATCACTAGGCAATGATGAGCTGACGTGGATCTGGGGCAAACAGTGTGGGCCTCTCAGAACACACACTGAGCCCAGATCGGCTGAATTCAAGCTCCCGTTCGCCTGCTTCTTGCAGACAAACTGCTGTGACTCAGCACTAAACGATCCCGCTGAAACAACTGGTCGGCCCTTCTGAATCTACGGAGGTTAATGCCAACCGAGCCCTCATAGGCAGTGGCCACAGGATTGAAACGGGGCTTGGGAGAGCCAGTCAGGACCCACCTGTTGCATTGGTCACCCGGCAAAGGGAACGAACTGTCGCCATTTGCATGGGATACCACCATGGCAGAGAACTGACGTCACCAGAATGCGGCGGAGGAGATAACTCCATTGAAACTGGCGGTGACAGGTGTGTAACCCCCTAGCCTTCCCTCTCCACACAGAAGGGAAACCTTAAGGGCCCCTCCCAGCTCTCCCATGAGCTCGAGAACCCTCAGCGAATTTTGCTTGCCCTCCGGTAGCCACGCCCCCAGTAGCTGGTGCAAGAGACCTCAGTTGTCAGCACTGGTGGGAGCGGTAGCCTGGAGTTCCGTGCCGCGGGTCCCGCGCCACTCCTGATAACCAAAACCATCAATGGGAAGTGCCTCAGTAAAGACAGAGGGCGGGGGGAAAGCTAATCATGGAGAAACAAACTAAATTTAAAAAATAAATAAATAAATAATCAAACATGGCTGGAAGTACAAACCATCTATCAATAGTAACTCTAAACGTTAATGGCCTAAACTCTCCAATAAAGCGACATAGGCTGGTAACATGGATTAAAAAAACAAATCCAACAATATGCTGCCTCCAGGAGACACATCTGATTGGAAAAGACATACACAGGCTGAAGGTGAAAGGTTGGGAAAAAATATACCA
>NW_026000076.1:373681-399071 GCF_001458135.2 Marmota marmota marmota | reverse complement strand
GTAGAGGATAGGAAAGGCAGCAGAACACAACAGACACTAGTATGGCAATATGTAAATCAATGGATGTGTAACTGATGTGATTCTGCAATCTGTATTTGGGGTAAAAATGGGAGCTCATAACCCACTTGAATCAAAGTGTGAAATATGATATATCAAGAATTATGTAATGTTTTGAACAGCCAACAATAAAAAAAAATGTGGCATTTATACACAATGGAGTATTACACAGCACTAAAAAATGACAAAATCATGGAATTTTCAGGGAAATGGATGGTACTAGAGCAGATTATGCTAAGTGAAGCTAGCCAATCCCTAAAAAACAAATGCCAAATGTCTTCTTTGATATAATGAGAGCAACTAAGAACAGAGCAGGGAGAAAGAGCAGGAGGAAAAGATTAACATTAAACAGAGACATGAGGTGGGAGGGAAAGGTAGAGAAAAGGGAAATTGCATGGAAATGGAAGGAGACCCTCATTGTTATACAAAATTACATATAAGAGGTTATGAGGGGAATAAGAAAAAAAAACAAGGAGAGAAATGAATTAAAGTAGATGGTGTAGAGAGAGAAGATGGGAAGGGAGGGGAGGGGGGATAGTAGAGGATAGGAAAGGTAGTAGAATACAACAGTTACTAATATGGCATTATGTAAAAATGTGGATGTGTGACCGATGTGATTCTGCAATCTGTATTTGGAGTAAAAATGGGAGTTCGTAACCCACTTGAATCTAATGTATGAAATATGATATGTCAAGAGTTTTGTAATGTTTTGAACAACCAATTTAAAAAAAAAATGAGAAGATAGGGCATTTTTGCAACTACTCGTTTGCCCCTGAGGACACTAACTCCGCACTCACTTCTGCTGCTATTTACAGGTGCTGAGAGTCTACCATGGCTCTGGAAGCTCATAGAGAGGCCCAGAGTGTGTGATTGACAATGGGCATAGCACTGTCCACAGTGATATACTGAGTCTACCAAACTGAGTTTTCTCTTTGAACAAATTGTGATAATACTTGCCTTGTCTTTCTTTCAGGATCTAGAACTTCCTGGAGATTCTTCAGCTGTATTAATTCAATTCCTCCTTGCTGTACATTGTGTGAGAGGTAAGGATTCACTCCATATTACAGGTGAGAAATAGGAGGTAAAAAAAGGAAAAGTACCTTTAAGCTTCTTCACTGGATTCTTCCCAATGTACCAAGCTGCTTCTATTGAAGTAACAGATGTGAAATTTAAAAAGACTTTGAAAATACAAAGACCTTTGCTTTGAGCCATAGTAATTTAAGCTATAAATTCTACCCTGTAACTTTTTCAGTGCTCAGAAAAGCAACAAAAGAATGCTTTCAATGGGAAGTTCTTGACTGTGACTGGTGGAAATCTAATTTACACAAAGGAATTTTTTTTTTTTTTACTCAGGTAATCAAAAGGTGAAAGGGATTCTTCTCCTGACTGCTTATACTTACTGTTTTCTTTCCTGTTTACCATGAACCAGATGCTTCCCCAGTAGGATAAATTGCCATCCCCATCCACTAGTGCCAGAATTCTCTGTTTCCAAAGAAAACCTGAAATATAGTTCCCTCAATCTAAATTGCAAAAATCCCAGGGAAGCGCTCTGCTTGGCCTAGCTCTAGTCAGACATACCTTCAAACAGACACCTGATGCCCGAGAACAGGATCTATTTAAACTCTGAGGCATTTAGTCTGTGGTAAGACTCAGAGTAGAGACTTTTCCAGGAAAATTTACAACATGAAATTTTTGAATAAACAAAGCAATTATTATCTATCTACTCCAGAGGGGAAAATAATGTGATGGCTTCAGAGTATCGAGAAAGTATTAATATTCACTAGACAGGAAAGCTTAAATCCTTCTACTTTTGGGGATGGGTGAGGAGGGTACTGGGATTGAACTCAGAGGCACTTGACCACTGAACCACATCTCCAGCCCTATTTGTATTTTATTTAGAGAGAAAGTCTTACTGAGTTGCTTAGTGCTTTGCTTTTGTTGAAGCTGGCTTTGAACGTATGATGCTCCTATCTCAGCCTCCTAAGCAGCTGGGATTAGAGGTTTGTGCCACTGAACCCAGCTACTTTTCTTTTTTCTTTTCTTTCTTTTCCTTAAATTTGACCAAGCTAACCAAAACACTCTGATGTTCTTACACTCGACACAGTCTCAGTCTTAACTGGGGGAAGAATCCCCTACAGAACTGAGGTGTAAGAAACTATTTTTCTGTTAAGTGTTAGTCTCTTTTAAGGTCTGGCAAGGGCTATTGCTTTGTATGTTCCTCAGGTGAACTAAATGGAAATTACTCTCAAGAGAAGCCTACAGTGGAGAAAGAAAGCCTGTGGCTTTTGCAACACAAAATGGCTTTGGAAAGAACTGGAAAAAAATAGCAAGAGAACCAAGAACTGAGTGGATGAGCTGAATGACAAGTTTCACATAACAGAAGAGAAAATAGTGAACTAGAAATCAGGTGAGAAGAAGATATCGGGAAGAATCATGAGAAGACAAAGGGATGGAGAAGGTGGAGAACAGGGTTCATGGGAAGGCCAACAGAGGTAATGGGAGCCACAGGGCAGAAGGTGGGCAGAGGAAGAACCATCTCTAAAAAATAACAGTGCCTTCTCTTCTTTTGCCTTCCTGTCTCCTCCTTCCTCCCTGTCCTTTCCCAGAGTGGATGAGATTACAGGGCAGACAGTGATGATAGGAAGCCACAGGGATGACTTTCAGACTATGTAGAGCAACTTCCTCAAAGAAACGCTTCATTTTATATATTAATCAAGAAAAAAAATTTAAATGTGTGTGTGTGTGTGTGTGTGTGTGTGTACGGTTACTTATGAGACATTAGCACATAAGACATGAAACTAAAAGGACATTATATGCATATGAATCATACATAACTTAAAAAGCAAAAAAATGTGGTATAGAAAACTAATATTAGAAATAGTTCATGTGAAGTCAAGGAGTATTGTTGAAGATGGATCATGATTCACAAAGACAACAAGGTCAATCCAACAAAAAGATGAAAGTCCTGTGTGTGTAAACTCCTATTAACCCACATTAAAAATAAAAGTAGAGCCAAAATTCATAAAAATTAAAGGAGAAAATGAAAATCCAAAACCCTTTGGATTTAATCCAAATATTTTAGAAAATGATAGAATAAGCAAAATAAAAATCAGTAGAGGTAGAAAATATTTGAACAACACAATAGGTACAAGTGACCTAATTGGAGCATATTAAATAATTTATCCAATCACTGTACATAGTCTTTTCAAGTTCACTAAGAATATTACTAAGAAAAGCTACATGCCAGGCAATTAAACAAAATACAACTGATTTATAAAAATAGATGAAGTGCAGCTTGCATTTATGGATGAATAGCTTGTTTCATATTCTTTCTGCTCCCTTCAGTCAAAGTTGGCAGTGTTTCTGCCAATGTAATTTTCTCTAAAACTTTGCTTTGTTTGGATTTCATGAGGGCATGAAAGACATTAGACAAAGGTATCAACTATAGATCTGAGATAACCCTTTTCTATTTTTGGCTTCTGCTGAGATGGCCGGAAGATACCACACTCAAACTTGAAAGGATCTGTCGGGCACACCATTACTCTATTAGGTCTAAATGCCCTGATGTTTTGGTCCTCCAAGGATTTCCGTTAAGAGGGACAGCCACACCTTCAGTCTTTCCTCCAGGCCATGATTTTGACAGTCATTTCAGTATTTTAGCATCCTTGTTAGCTGATGATTTTCCAAATCATCACATTCTAGTTCATTTTTGTTTAAAAATACTTCCCTCGATATATATCTCCCCTCTTTATTTTTTCTGTAGGCAATAAGAAGAAACCAAGCAGTTGGAAATCTCCTTTGACATATATCCAAGTTCACTGTTTCCAAATTCTGCAGGAGACAACACTGCTGAACTCTCTGCTGTTATTTATAAGGGTCTCCTTTCTTCCAATTTCCAGGAACATGCTCCTCACTTCTTTCTGAACTTAAATCATGGGGAACTCACAATGCTATAGGTCAGAAATCTATCAGCTAAATTCACCAATTAGAGCCTCACAGGTCTGAATCAAGAGGTTAGCTAGGCTGGGCTCTTTTCCAAAGGCTCTGAGAAAGAATCTATTTTCCAAGCTCATTCAATTATTAACTAAATTTAGTTGAGTATAAGCTCTCAGCTCATAAAGACCACCCACATTCCTTACACTTGGTCACTACTGTCTTCAAAAATAGCAGTCACCTTGAATTCCTCTCTTGCTTCAAATCTCTGACTTCTTCCTGTAAGAGAAAACTCTCTACAGATTGCCCTAAGTAATCTTATTTCGAGATCACTGTCATTTCAATGTCCCTTCATGTTAGTGCTTGAAAAAGTAGTCAGGGAATGGGAATCTTTTTTTTTTAAGTACTAGGTACTTTATTTCTCAAAATAATTTTTCATTTATAACATATAATCAAGAAAATTTTATTTTATTTTATTTTATTTACATTTTTTTTATTGGTTGTTCAAAACATTACAAAGCTCATGACATATCATCTTTCATACATTTGATTTAAGTGAGTTATGAACTCCCATTTTTACCCCAAATACAAATTGCAGAATCACATCAGTTACACATTCACATTTTTACATAATGCCATATTTGTGATTGTTGTATTCTGCTGCCTTTCCTATCCCCTACTATCCCCCTTCCCCTCCCCTCCCATCTTCCCTCTCTACCTAATCTGTTGTTGTTCAGTTCTCTCCCTTGTTCCCCCCCCCCTTTCCCCTCACAACCTCTTATATGTGATTTCGTATAACATTGAGGGTTTCCTTTTGTTTCTATGCAATTTCCCTTCTCTCTCCCTTTCCCTCCCACCACTCGCCTCTGTTTAATGTTAATCTTTTCCTCATGCTCTTCCTCCCTGCTCAGTTCTTAGTTGCTCTCCTTAAATCAAAGAAGACATTTGGCATTTGATTTTTAAGGATTGGCTAGCTTCACTTAGCATAATCTGCTCTAATGCCATCCATTTCCCTGCAAATTCCATGATTTTGTCATATTTTTAGTGCTGTGTAATACTCCATTGTGTATAAATGCCACATTTTTTTTATCCATTCATCTATTGAAGGGCATCTAGGTTGGTTCCACAATCTAGCTATTGTGAATTGTGTTGCTATGATCATTGATGTGGCAGTATCCCTATAGTACGCTCTTTTAAGGTCCTCACGGAATAGTCCGAGAAGGGCGATAGCTGGGTCAAATGGTGGTTCCAAGGGAATGGGAATCTTGAAGGTTAACTCTGTCTACCACATCTGTTGAAGGGCTCTGACTGGGGTGGACATGAAGCAACTTTCTACATCTTAATCCAGATAATAGTTACAGAGGTAAATTTACTTTGTAATATTTCACCAAACTATACATTTATAACATGCACACTTTATTACATGTAAGCTTTATTTCAATAAAAAGCATACAAAAATTACTCTCACGAAGAAAAACTCAATTCTTACTAATTTTTTTTATAAATACTATATTTATTATTCAATTCAATAATTCTATATGTTCAATAATTTCTATCTGCCCCATAGTTTGTATGTTTGCTTACTTTATTGCTACCATTCTACGTCCTATATAGCATAAAATGAATTTTTCTCACCAAACTCAAGCTTGAAAATTTTACCAATGAGATATTCTATCTCCAATTTACCTTGACCTACACATTCTGAATGTTGAAGTAGCTGGAACAGAAGAAAACTTATCATGCCTTGGTCTTGGTGGTCTTGGACAAGGTGGTCATGGCCCAGGCATCTGTTGAGTCTCTGCTTTAACATGGAATGGGAGTCCTTCCACGTGGATCTCTAGCAGAGTGCTGGCATCAATGTAGTCAAAATCAGAGAGGTCATTTTGAAACCAGTGTTTGCTAAGAGTTGCTTACCAGGAGCCTCAAAGTGGAGTTACACTATGTTATGCTTTCCTCTATTTTTAAAGGGATTCTGTACCCTAAATGCAATATTTCATGTCCAACAGTTTCCAGCAATGGGACATTTTCACTATTACGAGTCAGAACAACTCAACAAAGCTAATTTTGGGGTAATAAATTCCTAAAATGAACAAACCAACAACAAAAAAAGCTAGATAATAACTAAGCTGCAATAAATGCTTTGGGGTTGCTTGTTTAATAAAAACCTCACAAAGATCAAAAAAGTGTTTCCTGAAATACTTTCAACTGCTTAGTTTCATGACAACTTTTTTTCCCCTTCAAAAAGTCAAACCTCAGATTTCTAACAATTCACAAAAGCAATTTTGAAATCTTTTCTCATTAAACATGGGAACATTCTGCCCTTGAGCCCAGTAATGAGAAAATTCCCCTTTAATGTAATTGCTCCAAGTGAAATATCACATAACATTAACCTACTTGGACACTCCTGAGAAACTTTCAAGTGGCTCATTCCCTCTGAAGATAGTGTGCTTTCCAATGTTTTCAAAACTTATTGGGAAAAATAAATTAAAGTGGAGAGCCAGATCTTTAAGACAATCATAATACACTCTCATGCTGGCCTCAGCAGAATAATAACTGTTGATATTCATTGAGGAGCCAGGCACTGTTCTAAGAGCTTCATACATATTAATTCATTTAGTCCTCACAAACAACATTATTTTCCCTGTCTTACAATGAAGAAAGCTGCAGCACAGAGAAAATAAGTAGTTCTCCCAGTGTCATACAGCTAGGAGATGGTAAAGCCAGGATGCAAACCTCCAACTCTAAAATGCTACGCTAGGTTACCCATTAAAGTAGTTTCACTATAGTATCTCTGACTTCTGTGGGGTTAAAGAAGTGGACATGTTGAAGGAATCTCATAATGAGTGTTGTCAACAACATCAAGAAGAGCACCAAGATCTTAGTCTTTAAGAAGCAAAATTGCAGTGTCTTTTGCTTTTGGTTTTGAAATAGACCTTCAGTTAAGGGTTCATTGGGGAGACATTTGTTATATTTGTTATTGCTGCATAAAGTTGGTAAGATATATCTTACCAACTTTATGCAGCAATAGCATTCATCATCTTACATGTGTTATCTTACTTAATCCCTAAAATAACCCTGTGAGATTGCTATTATTGCCCCCATTTTACAGATGACAACAATGCTAGCCATAGCTGAGATAGGATTTTAACTTGAGCTTGTTTTATTCCAACACTGTGCTCTTTACCAGCTCTAATTTTCCACAAAAAGAAGTTTAAATTTATTTAATTTTTTATGAATGTAAAAATTGTGTAGTGATTGTTATCTTGGTACTGTTTGAGACAAAAATCCTAGACAGCCAAGTTGCAGATGGTCCTGGGCTCTCTAAAATATGTCAGATACCAGAAAATTCTCAAAGACTTGAAGCTAAGACTGGGTGGGAGGGGGAGAGGATTCAAGGAGAGAGTAGAATGATGAGGCTGATAACATTTAGAGTCCTCAAAACTTGAGTAAAGTTGACTGGCCTTTCAATCTCCATGTTGCTAAGGAGTCTAGCAACTTTCTTCTTATGCTGAACCTGCATTTAGGTCTTCAAGTTACAGCTAAGGTTCTGTCTGGCCACACCTGGATGTTGTTTCTGAAAGGATATGCTCAGTAATCAAAGCATTTTAGTATCTCATAATAGCACACTTGACTGACAGTCACCAGAAACCAGACTAGCAGTTTGGAGATGGGTTGTTATAGCCCTTTATCTCTCTTTTTTTTTCCTTTAACCAATGATATTTTTATTTTTGCTAAAATATGGCAACAATAACAGACGATTTACCCATTTAATAACTTTTATGAACAGTCACTTTATTTCAAGGTGGCAAACTCAATAAAACATGTTAAACTTCATGACTTGTCGTAGTAGATTCACAACTATTTATTTATAATTAATGCTAGGATGACTAATAAATGATTTTTCAGAACTGAATCATAAGAGACATTAGGGTAATAATAAAAAAGTAGGAAATAAAAATTAGGTCTCTACTTCAGTCAATTTAAAGAGAGAGAGAGAGAGAGAGGGAGGGAGGGAGGGAGGGAGAGAGAGATATATCTTATTTCATTTAGTCAACTATCTATTCTAATTGTGCTTGAAATATCAAATTACTTCTACCATTCAAGGAAATTCTGTGCATTCAACTCCCAGTTATTAGGGAAAAAAAACAGGAATAAATTGGGTTAGAAACTCAAGAATTATCTTTACTTGGGGGTCAAATGGAACAAAAAATACAACAAAATACCACTAAGAATTTGTAGACTTTTGGTTTGTTGGTTTGTTGTTAGCCTGAGACATTAGAATCTGAAGTGAATTAGGACTCATGGGACAAAAGCAGTCTGCAGGCCAAATCTGAAGACTTATTTCAGAAATATTTTGTAAATGTTTAATATTGCATGACCAAGGTCAAATTCCACAAAAACATTCCGTTCAGATTTGCCTCATATTGTTTTATAAGTTATTTACTGTGGGTGGTTGATGATCGATTACTTTTATTAACTCACCAACCTAAAAATCTGATTTCTTTTATTATTTCAAATACTCTCTTCATAAAGAAGAGCATTTATGTATAAATTATTTTACTTCTCAGTTTCATTTCCTTTTCAGTTTTATGCAGTAATATTCTGAAAAGTATAAAACAGAGATTTAAGAGGAAAATTATCCTTTTATTATCTAACATATATAGTCATTTACACAATATGGTTATATCATTCCTTCGAGATAAATAAAGAGACTAGGTTGAAATGTGGGTCTTATTATAATTAAAATGATGATAATTTTTGCTGAAGAAAGGGAAGTCGTTTGAAATATTGTTCTTACCTAAGCTGATAGTGGCATTTTGGACAAGAGTTTAATTTAAGAATTGTATTATAGAATCTCAAAACAAAGCCATCCACCCCAAAATGTATAATGTCAATTTGTTTTCTTTCATAATATTTATTTATAAGCACCTGTGGACTATAATAGTCTGGAAGTTTTGTTATTAGACATATGTCTAAAAAACTGTGCAGGTGGCTCACTGTTGAGTGGAAATTCTACTGCATTTTAGAGCTCTATAGTCTCAGGAATGCAGGAGATTTTCAACAGCAGATGTTCTTCTTGGCATCTACCATAATATTTAGCATATACAAAAGTGTTGAATATATTAGGATGACCAAATAATAGGCTTTATTGCCTTTGTGGTCTATTTAAAGCTTAGAGGAAGAGGGGAAAATAAATGAATATGTTATTTACTTCAAGATTATAAAAACAACAGAGCAAATTAAATTTATTGTTCTTGAGGCTTAGAATTCTATTGCAGGCTTCCTCTCACAGTATTTCTGGAAATGACAACCATGAGTAAGTTTTCCCTGAAGTGATTCTTTGTGGACATTCCCAGCATGCTCAGGGAATACGCATAAAGAAACTTGGATGGTCATTTTTGCTTGTCTGTTAGTTCTTTTCTAAAGTGGAAGAAAGAAAAGTAAATGATTTCTGCCTACAAGGAAATGAGACTCAGCATTTGTAAGTCAATTTCAAAGAATATTTTTATATTTATAACTCAATAAATTAATCAAACTTTCTTTGCTTTTAGTATTAAAAACAAAACAAAATTTCTGTTGTACAGATGTAAATAAAAGATGCTCTGTTAAAAATGAGAATATGTCTTTGTCTTAGAGACAGAAGATGAGAATACAATACAAGGACTTTTATAAATTTCAAATATTTTTGCAGTAGTTAGCTTCTGTCTCTTATTAAATGTCATGTACTATTCTAGGCACAGGGCAAAGAATGTTGGAAGAATCAGAATCCACAGTCTTTGGTGTACTAGAATGATACCAGATTGATTCAGACTGACTTAGGCATCATTCAATTATCATTGACCCCTTTGTCAAGTGACTTAGCCAATGGCTTTTGTAAAAATCTATCAATAAAATGTCATTGATTGAGTAAGGAAGTTTATTACATATGTAAAAAAAATCCTTTGGTCTTTAAGTAGAAAAAAATCCCTTCAAAGGTCAAAATCCTGGTACAAATTGAATAATGAAATGTGGCATACTGTCTTGATCAAAACACTAATTGCCAACTTTGATGTACTTCCTGAGTATCCCTTAGGAATGCCTTGTGGAAGCATCAGAAAAAACAAATGTGAAGGAATCTGCTTTTTTCTCTCCTTGCCTTTCAATAAAAAAGAGAGAAAGAAAAGTAGATTGGATTCACTGTCAATGTCCTTGAGCAGATCAGTTCACATACACATAATCATGAAGATATCAAGAAAAGCTTTCTCATGATATGTTGAGGTTATAGTAATATTTTTTACTTTTATTCTAGCAAGCTTCAGTTTGGTAAAATTAATGTGCATATAGGAGATTTTATGATGGGTTCTAAGTTTCTAATTTTATATAGCCAATATTTTCTAAAATAAGGGCCACACATTGAGAACACAATGTGCTCATCTTTAACAGAGTTCTCATGGGTTCAAGTGGAATCCTTTGCTGATATCTCTAACAGACATTTTGAAAAAGGGATCTTTCACTGCCCCGATTCATAGACTATTCCCTATTCTAATAATGTCAAAGACCATGGTAGCTCCTTCTCATTTCTCCATTCTCTCCCAGCCAACCAATCTGTGCCAGCTTAGCAATGGCATCCCATTCCACAGCAATGGGCCCGTAAGGATTGGTGAGATATGCTGTTCAAACTTCTGCCTTAGCCACTCCCCCTCTAAAATGCTAAGTGCAAAGCAGAAACAAATAAGGTCACTGGGAAAGTTTATTCAGATTTATTTTGTCAACAATCCTGTCTGGGATAACTAACTCCTTTGTCAGTGATTGAGATAGAAAAAAAAAGTATTTTTTTTTTGTCAATTCCATACAAAGATACATTTATGTTTCATATCATGATCCTTCATATAATTATGAAATGATAAATTTCTAGTTGCATGGCCCTAGACATGAAGTTTTATGAACTAAGTAGTAACTCAAAACACGTCTTGAAGTACTATGGCAAAAATAAAATGAGACCATGCATAAAATGGATTTATCACAGTACCTGGCAAACAGAGTGACCACACTGTACCTTCCAGGGGCACCATTCACATTGATTTCAGCACATGGAGACCCACAGAATTGGACAATGATATGATATCTTGGAAATATTTATATTAAAAAATAAACACATGCCAGGCATATCATGCAGACATTCTTTTCATTTTTCTCTGCGCATCAGAAAATAACAATACTCACGAAGCTTTATCTGCTAAAGCTGCCGATCTCTGATGACACATTCTACCTGGTGTGAAGGATCCACTCTGAGAAATGCCATTGTGAATTAAATCAAGGAATTCATTGTGCTGTTACAGCATGGTTCCTGTAGAACTGTGTTCTGGGCATCCACTCTGTCCATTTATCTTCTGCTATCTGCAAATCCTCTAAAGACATGTCATGCCTCCAACAAGAGCCCTTTCATCTGCCATTCATATACACCTTGCTGGTCCTTTCATCATGCTGAGAAGTTTATGATATATTTCAATGTGATCCCTAATTGCTACTGATATTCTGATATCCATCTCTTGTTTCCTTCACTGTTTCTTTGATAGGGACTACAGCCTCAAAAAAAAAAAAAGTATAAAATAGTCTGTTGTTGTTGTTTTTTTTCCAGGATATGTAGAAATATTACTTACATATGTTTTGCTAGTTTATAGAGGTAAAATCTATTCACTCTTACAACAAATGGAAGAAGGAAAGACCACAACAAAGTAAAAATAAGAACTCTTACAGAAAACACTCAAAATTACATGCTAGAGTGCTCACTACTAGAAATTACAGAAGGACCCTGCCACACTAATGCTCACAGAATAAAAAATTAACCAAGTCTTGACCTCTGGTTGGAATATGAATTAGTTAAGCACTTCAGAGAGAAATTTGACAATACCAAATAAAATTCAATTTAAATATACCCTACAGTGCAGTATTAATACATCCAGAAAAACTAGCAGGTAGAAAAATATATTAAAATGTATAATTTCATCTTTGCTTCTATAAGTGAGAAACTAGAAAGAACTCAAATATTACCAAAAAGAATGATAAATGGAAATATATTTATTTAACAGAACACTACATAGCAGTTAAAATAAATTAGTAAGAAAAGGGTGGGGAAATCTCAAAAAGACTTATTGAGCAAAAAGCAGATTGCAGTAGCATTCACTTAATTATTTCAATGAATATTTTCTATGTTTCAGATACCTAAGATTATTTCAAGTCATGGAGAGTCTCCAGAGGAAAATCTGACAAAAACCCATGATTTCTAAGAGTTTACACCTTTTGAGAAGCAAGAGATATGAAGCAAATAAATAAAAAATAAATAGGCAAAACATCAAGAGTGAAAAGTGAGAGAAGAATAATAAAACATGGTAAGATTATTGAAACTGAAGGAATTATTTTATATGGGATAGTCAGAGTTTCAGATAAAATCATGTTTGAGCAGAGAGCAGAAGGAAGCAAGGGAACAGACAGAGTCCCTTCCAGGTGAAGAAAATAAGTACAGCTGACACTCTACACCCACAGATGCACATCTAGGGATTTAAACAACTGTGGATCAAAATAACGGGGAATATTGTGTCGGTACTAAATAGGCACAGACTTTTTCCCTTTTCATTATTCTATAAACAATGCAGTATAACAAATATTTACATAGCACTTACACTGTGTTGAGTATTATGAGTCATCTGGAGATGATTTAGTAGAGTACATGGGAAGATGTGTGTAGGTTATATGCAAATACTATACAATTTATATAAGAAACTTGAGCATCTATGGATTTCGTAATCTTCAGGGATCCTGGTACCAATCCCCTATAAATATCTTAGAAAATCATGTATGCCTCAATGTAAGACCTCGATATATTCAAAAACCAGTATGGCAAAGACAAGAATGATAGGAGATGAGTCTGAGAAGCCAGAGCACATAGTAAGGTCAAAGTGAAAATTTTTGAAAAGAAGAGTTACATGGGTGGTTTATTTTCAAAGAATCATCTTGGGTTCTTAGTTGAGACCCTACTGTAAAGGATCAAGAATGGAAGCTGGGAGACTAATAGGGGGTTTTAGGAATTGCTCAAAGAAGAGATGGTGATGATTTGGACTAGGTTGGGGGTCCATACAAGTAAAAATGTTAATTGGATTCTGTATTCTATATAGAGCCACTAAAATGTGCTAATAGACTGAATGTAAGTCAGGGAAGAAAGAAAGAAGTTATGGGTGGTTTCAATGATCTTGTCCAATCAAATAGAAGAAGGAAATTTCTATTTATTGAGATGAGGAAGAGTGGAAAGTATAGATTTGAGGATATGATAGAACAAATAACCACCCCCAGAAGATATCTACATAACTACATATCCCTAGAACTTGTGAATGTTTTACCTTACATGGCAAAAGGGCCTTGCAGATGTGATTAAGTTACAGATCCTGAGATGAGGAGATGAGTGTGAGCTCTCTTTGAAGACTCAAGGTAATCACAAAGGTCGCTATTGGAGGAAGCCAGGAAGGTCACAGTCAGAGAGAGAGAGAGAGATGTGACTACCGAAGCAGAAGTCAGTGCTGGGATTTTTGACTCTGAGGATGGAAGGGAACCAAAAGTCAAGAATGCAGGTGGCCATCAAAAGGTGGAAGACACAAGAAACTGAATTTCTTCCTTTGAGTTTCCAGAGAAAATGCAGCTCTGATGACCCGGCAAATCTAAGCTGTGGTCCTCATTGGGAAAGCAGTGCCACTCTAGGCACAAGATGTTTAGAATATGCAGGAAATTATAATGAAAGAAGTAAACTTCTTATGGTTGTAGAATAATTAGACCACATATGAATACAACAAACATGACATAGTGAAGAATTCAGGGGATGAAAAGTTGAGTCAAGTTTTAGAAGAGTGTTTGAAGTGCAGGATCTTGATGATTTCTTCTAGTAGTATTAGGAACATTGGTAACAGAGAAAACAGTTACTCTTCCTCCTGCTTTTAAGTCACACATACTTAAATGGGAACATGTACACAGGAAATGGGAAAATGAAAATTAGAACCTTACTGGGATACTACTATAATACCAAGAGTCAGCAAACTTCTTAGAAATGTCAAGCCATAAGTACTTAAAGCTTTAGAGCCAGATGCTCTCCACCACAGCACTCAGCCTTGCCATTATAAAGTAAACATAGCCATAGAAAAAGTACAAACAAAAGGGCATTCCTGTGTTTCAATAAAACTTTATCTGCAAAAACAAATTGTGGGAAGCTTGTGGGTGTAACTCAGGGTGGACCCCGTGCTTAGCATGAGCAAGACACTGGTTTTGATCTCCAGCCTGAAACAAATTTAAAAAAAAAAAAAGATACAGATGGTGCTTAATTTGGCTTATGATGGTTGGCTGACTCCTACATTACAATCTCCAGAATGGCTAAGATGAAAAAAAAGACTTTATGTATCAGGTGTTGGAATTTTCCTGCACTGCTGCTGAGAATATAAAATAATACAGCCACTTTAGAAAACAGCTTGGCAATTTTTTAAAAAAATTAAACATACACCTGCCACATGACTTAGACATTCCTGTTGTAGATATTTACTCAAGAGAAATAAAAGAACTCAGGCTCATACTTTATGTTCAATAGCCACAAACTGGAAACAAGTCAAATGTCCATCTACAGGCAAATGAATAAACAGATTTCAGTATATCCATATAACCAATCAAATCTCAGCAATCAAAACAACAGACTATTAATACACACACAATATGGATACATCTCAAAATAATTATGCAGCAAGAAAGATGGCAAGCCATAGAATTAACACAGTTTGAGTCCATTCACATATAATTCTAGAAACAAAAATTTAATCTATAGTGACAAAAAGAAGATCAATAGTTGCCTAAAGACAAAGGCAAAGAATCAGGGAGGGTAGGGAGAGAAGATTATGAAAGAGTACCAGGAAACATTTGAGAATGATGAAAATGTTCACTATCCTGACTGTTAGAACATTTTTCATGGGTGTATGCACATATCAGAATCTAGTAAATTATAACATTTTAAATATGTACAAAAACAACTATGGGCTGAGAGGTAAAAGATAGAAATTATTTCCCTCAAAGGATATGCCGATCAAGCTTTCCTGTGCAGTCCACAGCTCACAGTACAAGCCCTCTGCTTAAGCATCTCCACAAAACTACACAGATATCAGCAATAAGGTTTAATTTGTGAAGGTCATTAAATTCATAAGCAAAGTGAATTATACAGGATGGTGTAACTAATTTCTTGTGTATAGCCTCATATAAGGCAAGGCGATTCCAACAAAGCTAATGAACAAAATTTATACTGTAACAAATTTTTCTATTTAAATGTCAGCTCAGCTACATTAGCAGGCTGGATTCTTTGAGAGCTTTAAATAGTAGCAACAGTGACTCATAATTTTGGAGTTAAAACCAACATTATAAGGACTCTAAGTGATCCAAGGGAGCTATCCTCATTAAGATGGTAATTCAGTCATGTAGACTTAAGTAAACTTCAAAAAGTGGATATATTGCTTTTATTAGAAGTGTGATGCTGTGGTGCAGTGATTTTAGGATTTTCCTGCATGAAGTTAGGGTGTTGTATTCGATGAATATAGCATTGAAAAGTAATCCTGTAGCTGTACATCAAAAACAACAGATACCGTCATTATCACATTTATTTTCCTGAAGCAAGAACTAGCCTGTGGCCCCTTTAGGACAGAAGTCATCCCACTCTTGCTCTAGTCCAATCCCCAGCAGAGTGTCTGACAATGCTCATAAATGAAAAGTGTGGTCTCTTCTGTAGTGGCCAATCACAATTACCACTCTAGACCCTTAAACCAGTATTTCAATCAGCTTCAAAAAATGATAAATTATGCTTACTAATAGCAAGCAGTAGGTGCATAATCTTTGAAAGCTAGGGACTTTGGAAAAGATTATAAGCACAAAGAACACAGTAATAAGAGTACTAAAGTGAAAACAACACTAATAGGAGGAAGAGAATCTTGGATACTCTATGTCAGACCCTGCACTGAGCACTTTATAGCTGTCATTTCTTTTATTCTTCACAACAATCATGTGAGATAGATTTTACTGATATCATCACTCTAGACTCTACTAACCTGTTAGCTACATATTAGTGCAGAGAGTGAACCACATCGCTTTTGTACTCCACGTCGTACTAACTGCAGTTTCTAACACAACACATATTTTTTAATACATTATAGTGTTGAATAGGGAAGTTAAGTATCTGGCCCAGGGTTCTATGCCTTGTAAATTAGCAAAGTTTGGACTTAATTCAGATCACTCAAACTCCTAATTGCATTTGCTTATTGACCATTATCTTGTGTGCAAAAATTAGAAGGAAAAAAAACCTAAATTTTCGATGGTATGGAAATGGTTAAATGTGTTTGGCTCTAATAACTCTATGGAGTAATAAGCAACCATTAAAATATTAATTTCAAAAGCTAAATAGCTATATGTAAAATGCTCATATGTTAATAGAAAAAAAGAAAACAAAATTGTATCTCTGCTTTGATTGTAATTATGTAAAAATGATGTATACATATTAATAAGAACCAAAAGGGAGTAAAATATTAGGCAATCTATTTTAGGGTAGTTGTGGGTATTTAATTTCCATTACAGTTTACTTAATATAGTCTTCTAAAATTATTTTTTTTAAAGAAAAACAGCAAAGGATATATTTATATTATGAAGAAACTACATTTTTAACTAGTGTGCTTGCATTGAAACACCACCTCAACTATCACATTTCAAAATTAATGATACATTAGTGGTTGAACAAGTTAAGATCCTATCAGATGATTAATTTGTTGTGTGGGAGAGGGATAAAGGGGCTGTAATATACCTAATGCAGAAAAGAGAGGTGCTAGGAAGCTTTCCCTGCCTTCTTCCGAGGTTATCCTAATAAATGCCTTCTGTTTGTTTGTACCAGATCTACAAAGTCTACAGAGTATTGTTATGTTGACACCCTTTAAGCACAAAGGAATTCCAGCAGCCAAATTCCTCTTATGTCCTTATCTTCTCTAGCAGCTTCAACACCAAAATTCTTCTCATTCATAATCTTCAGGTGGACACAGAAACTTCCTTGCCCAATGCTCCAGGCATCTGGAAGTCCTACAACCATGTGTATCTCCATCCCTTTCCTTCTCCCAGGTGAGAGCCTGCCTTTCTACTCCAGCTACCACAGGCACAGGTGACTACAGCCTCAAAGGGACCCTACTCCCAACAGAGGCAAGATGAGTATGAGGTCACAGCTCCCCAGTTAGAGCACTGGAATGTCAGTTACACCACTAATCAGTTTGGAACCTGAACTGAACTTATTTACTTAATATTTCTAAACTCAGCATTCTTGATTGTAAACTGTGAGCCATAATGCTAGGCAATTCATTGAAATATAGAAAGGATTAATTGAGAAAGTGTAAATAAAGTGACTAGCCCATAAAAAGTGCTCATTAATGTTAAGTATTACCAAAATAATACTCAATAGTCAAGAATAATAAAACTCAAGAAACCAATTGTTGCTTGCTACAGATTTCCTGTAGAATGTTAAAGCTCATCACATAACTTCACCATATTATTATTTGCTTAATCTTTGTATCTTCTTATGTGTATTTTCAGGATATTTTATTGCTCTCTCACCTTTAAGTATTGTCTGTTCTTGAACTCCTTAACCAAGCTTTAGTAGGTATCCCAGAGTGATTTAATGAATGAATAAATTCAACATCTTTTGCTGAACATTTTTTTTTTTGGATCAGGGATTGAACCTAAGGGTACTTAACCCCTGAGCTCCATCCCCAGCCCTTTTTATTTTGAGACAACATCTCACTAAGTTGCTGAGGCTAGTTTTGAACTTGTGATCCTCCTGCCTCAGCGTTCTAGGTTGTGGGAATTACAGGTATGTGCTACCACACCCAGCTCTTTGGAATATTGCCACAAAGACTCAGAATTGATGATCCCTCTTTATTCCCATTTAACTGATTAGTCTGAACTTCACAAAAACTAGATGGATCCTGGTGGATGACGATGGGTTAATGCAAAGATAACCAGTGGTAGCCCCAGTTACAGCTGCTACGCCAGATGTGGCATCTTTACTAGAGCATGTTAATGCAGCCCCAGGTGTGTCATGTGTATCTACAGACTTGGTGGATGCATTCTAGTCAAGATCCATCAGGGATGGGAAAGGCACTCTGCTTTCACTTGATAAGGACAAGTGAACATCAGTGGTATCACGTGCTGCAAGACCTTGCTAACTCTACTGTCCTCTATCACAACATAATATGAAGGACCTTGACTAACCATCTCAACACTCTGCAGAATATCAAATCAAGACACTAAGCTGATGATGTTGTGTTAAATAAAACTGGTAAGTAAGAAGTGGGAAGTATTCTAGACACCTTGATAAGGTATGCTCCCTAGTTGGGGGGTGAGCAGGAGATAAACATTATAAAGATAGGGAGCTTATGGCTGGGATTGTTGCTCAGCAGTAGAGCGCTCGCCTAGCATGTGCGAGGCCCTGGGTTTGATCCTCAGCACCACATTAAAATAAAGGTATTGTGTCCAACTACAACTAAAAAATAAATATTTTTTTAAAAAAAGATAGGGAGCTTGCTATGCCTACAAACTTCTTTGGGATGTACTGGTCTGAGGCACACTGGGATATCCCCTTTAATAAAGGCAAGTTATTATATCTCACATAAGCTAATGAGAAACACAGTGCTTAGGAATCTTGCATGATTTGGAAGCAGAAAACTCTAAATTTGGCAATACTGACCAACCCATTTAAGTAATGCAGAAACTGTAATACTTACTGCAATGAGACAATATGCATGGATCCATATGTGTCTTTAATAGGATAGTATCATATAGGGGTTAAAAACAGAGACTATGGAATCACCTTACTCATTTTCAAAACTCAGATCCGTCACTTACTCACTGTGTGACCTTAGGCAAGGTAGTCTGCCCTCTTTGATCTTCAGCCATCTCATCTGTAAAATGAATGTAATAATAATGCTTACCTCCTAGACATGTTATAAGGACTACTGTGTGTTAATAAACTGGGAAAAGACAATGTTAGTTATTATTTTTTATTGTATTGAAAGTGCCTCTAATACTATGGGCTGGGTATTTTGAAGAGAAGGGACAGGGGAGATTTCTAGAAGAGATTTATAAATATTTATGTTCATGAGCTCCTTTTATGAATAGAAGGAAGAGAGTTCAGGATTACTGTGACCAAACAAAAAGTGAAGGTGGCCAGGAGGAGTGGTATGAATAATCACAGAGGATGGGCAGAAAGGACCAATTGGAAAGATTTTAAAGTTGGAAGGAGGAAGTTGGGCAAGCACAAGATGGCTAGAAATGTATTTGGAGTGACAGACAGGATGCACAGTCAAGAATACTACCACCAAGGCCTTTATAGAAGGGACAAGCCAGTTCAGAGGGAAAAGAAGATGCAGACAGGGGTAGGAGAATGATACTATACAAAAGCGTCAGGGCTTCCTGTTTTCACAAATGCGACTGTTAGCACTCTGGTAAAATCATGCGATTAGGAGGAAGTGATTTATGAAGACCAGAGGTAATCAGAGTCATTGAGGAAATAATTGCAAAAATAGCTGCCTAGACCATGTCCACATGATCAAGAAGTCAATGGTAACCTAAGTGGTTATATTAAAGCCCAAGCACATCCTATCAATAAATGTCATCTCCCTCATGTCATTTGCTTAATGACCCCCTCTGGTGTGATTTTCAACAAAGACAACCCATCCTAGGTTGGGGGGGCAACTCTGAATGTGCATTGCAAATGTAAGGTCTATTTATGTAAATGAGAGAACTGTATCAGGGCCTGAATTCATTAAGAACAAATGAAAATTTGGGCCTTGAACACTATCTACATGGACTAAAGTAATCCTCTCTGGGTTGGTGTCTCAATTCCAACTGTTAATATAACATTAGACATTGCTTAACTCCCCCATGCCTCAATTCCCTCATCTGTAAAATAATAAAGCTGTCTATTTCATATGATTACTATAAAATGAGATGATTAAATATATATGAAATGTTTAGACCAGCCCAAGCACAAAGTAAAAATCTCTAGTGTAGGCTTTGTAGGGAAAGTAGGTACCCTCAAACTCATTGACTAGACCATCCATCAATTCTTAGTTATGAGATAATATATATATTTTTTTTTGAGAGAGAGAGAGAGAGAGAGAGAGAGAGAGAGAGAGAGAGAAGAGAGAGAGAGAGGAGAGAGAGAGAATTTTTTTAATATTTATTTTTCAGTTTTTTGGTGGACACAACATTTTTATTTTATTTTTATGTGGTGCTGAGAATCGAACCCAGCACCCCGCGCATGCCAGGCGAGCGCTTTACTGATTGAGCCACATCCCCAGCCCGATAATATACATTTAAATGAAAGAGTTAAATGATTCCAAATTTTTTTTCTTAATAACTCCATTATTGTATATAAAAATAGATTAAAATGAGGGGAGGGAAGGCAAGACATGAAGCTATCACAACCATTCCCAAACGTGGCAAATGCAATTGTCACTGTATGTCATCAAGTAAAAACATTCACACAAATCACATTTGCCAGATTCCCTGGGTCTCTTCCTACAAAGGCTTAGCTTTGTGATGGTTCTTCAAGGCCTAATACACATTAACATTTCAGGATATGTCTTAATTTGAATGAAATGGGTTTCTGAAAGACAGAACCTCGAAAAGCTATGTGTTTGGATTTTTCAGCAAAGTTCTGAACATTAAATGAAGTGTCGTTCAAGAGATCCTTCTTCTGGTGCAGCAGAGACTCCCAGAGGCGTTTTTTCAAAATAGCAGGGACCAAGAAAGTAGAACATTCTATCCATCCTGGTGGTGAAAGTGATCACTAAAAAGGTGGTTTGTGGGAGAGAAGAAGCTTCCAGAAAAACTTTCTCCCTGGGCATGTGTCCAGGGAGAAAGTTTTTCTGGAGCCTTCTTAACTAACAAAATACCCTTCTAATCCTAATGGCTATAAGGCACAGTTATTACTTTATCTTATTAATTTTAGCATTAAAAAGTAAAAAGTTAAATTTTGTTTTGTTTTCATTTTGGCCTAAGGCAATCTCAATCTTTCTTTCTCTGATATGGAAAGTATCAGCTTAGAATATTCCTCTCTGTTAGCTGTATGATCATTAAATAATTTCTCAGAATCTAGCCTTAGAGGAAAAATTGCATCTAGTTATTCCCTAATGATTTGAAATCAATCTAGACCAAGGCCAGGAGAGGATTTTATCTAGATGAGACAAGAATCCAAGTATTGGCAAGTTATAAAGACGACATGGGAATCATAATTTTATAATTGCTGGGGAAACTTGGTTGTTCCACCACAGCAAGACTGTTTTGTCAGCGATGAACAGGATGTCTGTTATATCAGGTCAGTAGTCATTTCATTACAACGCCTTTAACTAAATTGAACACGCTTCATGAGTCACAGCTATCCCAGGATAAAAGCTACAGTGCCTGTCTGCTTACCAGACCTTCCATAATTCCTCACAGTTGACTTTCCTTCAGCAGTTCCTCCAATCCTATTTCCACCATTTCTTTGATTCACTGGCTCCCATCCCACCTCCAACCACTGGGTCTGATTCTCCTTCAAATCTTTCAAATTGATGCCCCACTCATTGACTTTTTTCAATTTTATTATTATTATTATTATTTATTATTATTATTTGTAGTTGTAGATGGATAGCATGCCTTTTATTTGTTTATTTTTATGTGGTGCTGAGGACTGAACCCAGTGCCTCACATGTGCGAGGCAAGCGCTCTGCCACTGAGCTATAGCCCTTGCACCCCAGTCATTTATTTTAAGCAAACTCCCAGAACACCACTTCTGGTTTCTTGTGCTAGTGTTCCCCACCTGCCATGTGGTACCTGCCAGGCTTAGCATAATACAAATCTGACCCTCTGACCAGGAGAGTAGAAAAGGGCTTTTAAACCAACATTGCAGTTTCAGCCAATCAGATACAATATTGTGCCTGAGTGACAGACTACCTACAACCAGACCTGAGGCCAATGGTCTGTGACCCCTGAGCTCAAAGAAGTGGTGAATTTCAAGCTGCAGCCTGCAAGCAAGAGGTAGTGTTAATCTTTGCATAGAAGGTCCTAAGTAACTTTTAGTGGTGTCAGAAAAAGGACTTTGGTCCTTTTGAAGAGGAAACTGCCTAGAAAATACTATGTCTAGCCCTAGGTTGGAGGTAAATTAAGAGCCAAGATGGTTAAACTAACTGTAATGGGAGAATTGGGATTGAGGCTTTGACCCCAGTTTTAAGAATCAGGGTACAAGATCAAGGGTGGCAATGATGGAGTTCCTGATCACAGAGCCTAGCTCATATAACTAACTTAGGACACACAGCAACTGTGCCCTTGATACCACTCCCACATCTCTCTTGAGCATCCTGGGAATATCTGTTTGTTGATGACTAACTGGACTTTAGTGCTTGATCATGTCCAGTCACAATGGAGGTGACAGCAGAGACAGAATGAACTGTTTCCAAGTCTAGCTGTGATATGATGCTTTTCTCTCTAGCTTCATCCTGTTCCTCCCACTCAAAACTCTGCTGCTAAAATCTGAAGTAGAGAAAGATTCACTCAATGCTGCCATCTAACCCCCACCCAAGCGTAGGTTGCCAGTAGGCAGATAGGCTCAGCATTTATGCAACTCCCACGAAAAGAGAAGCTTCTGTCTGTTTTATTGTTTAGTTTAGTCAGACAGAAATCTCAGATGATTCTGATATGAGTAACGAAGTAACATACAAACTGTTTGCTAGCAAACTGACTTTCCTGTGATTTGTCACATTATGTAAGCAGGCACGTTCCAAGCAAGGCACATAGGCAGTAAGTGTAAAGGGGAGAATTTTTCATCTTATAATCTTTTTACCTGTTTTCAAGGTAGGGGTTTTAATTCCCCATGATAACTGATACTCCCCGGTTTTACTTGAGGTTTTCCCAGTTGGAGTAAGCCCCAGACCTTTTCAAACCAGGAGGATTGATCATCCAAGCTGGAATTCAAAAGCTTAGATTGGAGTTTTACTGTATCATGGATTAATCCTGTGGTTTGGGGACTATCAGTTGCCATATCCTGTCATCAAATACAATCAAAGTCAGTGTTCAGACTTATGCAAATACTCCCTTGGACTGGGGTTGTGGCTCAGCGGTAGAGCACTCGCCTAGCATGTGTGGGGTGCTAGATTCGATCCTCAGCACCACACAAAAAATAAATTAAAAAAAAATAAAAGTATTGTATCCAACTACAACTAAAAAAATATATTTAAGAAAATACTCCCTCAATCTGTGTATTGTATCAGAGGCTTTCAACCAAGGAATAAGAGAAACATAGACCATAGCAAAATCTCCCCTCTCCCATCAGCCCTTTGTTAGGAAGCACAGGAAGATTTAACAACAGGTGCCCCAATGGCAGAGTCATTTCAATATTCCTAGAAAATTCGTTTGGTTTTAGTGAGCATTTAATGTTCTCGAGGGATAATTACTTACTTTCTTGAAGTGCCCACTTGAAGAAAGGCATTACTCCTACTCCAGCCCCTCTGGCATTGCTGTTTACTCAAGGGGAGTATAAAAGCTAAGAAATATTTACTAAGGTCACAACCCAAGAAATCAGGCCTGTCAAAAAACTCAAAATTAATCATAAGATGAAGGAATATTTTCCCTTCCCCATACCTGACAACCATACTAACAGGCCTCCAATGTCATTGCCAGACTCAAGTTTGAACTAAGGGAACCACAAAGTCAACAAAAGAAATGAAAATAAGGACAATAAAAAAAAAAAATAAGCCTCTGGCACTTGCAGCCTCAACAAATGTTAAACACAGCGCAAGTCCTGGCCAAATTCACAGAAAACCTCATTCTAAAGTCCTGTTCACCTCAGTTCTGACCACTTGATACATCATATCATCTACAGTAGAATATTATAAAGCGTGTAAGGTAAGGGAAAAAAATAAATACAGTTTGAGGAGACAAAGATAGTATTAGAACAAGGCTCAAATATGACATGGATTTTGGAATTACCTGAGAGAGAATTTAAAATAACTATGATGAACATGTTAGAGGTTCTAATAGGGAATTAACAGGTAAAAACAGATGGTTAATACCCTACCTATTTAACAAATTTGTACAGTGCACTAAAAATGTTGCTAAGAGTGAGATAAATAAAAAGAATAGATAATGTAAGCTGAGAGGTAGAAACAAGATAGAATCAAAATAAAATGCTAGAATTATTTTTAAATTTTTTTTATTTTATTGATTTTATTATTATTTTCTTAAATACACGACAACAGTGGAATGCATTACAATTCTTATTACATATATAGAGCATAATTTTTTGTATCTCTGTATATAAAGTATGTTCACGCCAATTTATGCCATTATACATGCACTTTGGGGTTTTTTGGGGTTTTTTGCATTAAAATTCTTAATATACATATATACTATAATTTTTCATATCTCTGTTTGTATATAAGGTATGTTGACACCCAATTCAAGTCTTCATACATATATTTTGTATAATGATGACCATCACAATCTACCATCCTTGCTAATCCCATGCACCCTCCCTTTCCCTCCCACCCCTCTTCCCTATCTAGAATTAATCTAATCCTCCCATGCTCTCCCTCCCTACCCCACTATGAGTCATCCCCCTTATATCAGAGAAAACATTCTGCATTTGTTTTTCGGGATTGGCTAACTTCACTTAGCATTATCTTCTCCAACACCAATCCATTTACCTGCAAATGCCATGATTTTGTTCTTTTTTAATGCTGAGAAAAATTCCATTGTGTATATATGCCACGTTTTTTTTTTTTAATCCATTCATCCACTGAAGGACATCTAGGTTGGCTCCACAGTTTAGCTATTGTGAACTGTGGTGCTATAAACATTGATGTGGCTGTGTCCCTGTAGTATGCTGTTTTTAAGTCCTTTAGGTATAGTCTGAGAAGAGGAATAGCTGGGTCAAATGGTGGTTCCATTCAAAGATTTCCAAGGAATCTCCATACTGCTTTCCAAGTAGGCTGCACCAATTTGCAGTTCTACCAGCAATGTATGAGTGTACATTTTCCCCCACATCCTCGCCAACACTTGTTGTTGTTTGTCTTCATAATAGCTGCCATTTTGACTGGAGTGAGATGATATTTTAGAGTAGTTTTGATTTGCATTTCTCTGATTGCAAGAGATGATGAGCATTTTTTCATATATTTGTTGATTGATTATATATCCTCTTCTGAGAAGTGTCTGTTCAGGTCCTTGGCCCATTTGTTGATTGAGTTATTTGTGGGGATTTTTTTTTTTTTTCGGTGTTTAGCTTTTTGAGTTCTTTATATACCCTAGAGACTAGTACTATATATATATATATATATAT
>NW_026000076.1:316381-373656 GCF_001458135.2 Marmota marmota marmota | reverse complement strand
TATATATATATATATACCCTAGACTGATGTGTGAGGGTAAAAATTTGCTCCCAGGATTTAGGCTCTCTGTTCACCTCACAGATTTTTTTTTTTCCTCAGTAAAAGAAACAAACTTTTTAGTTTGAATTCATCCCATTTATTGATTCTTGGTTTTAATTCTTGTGCTATAGGAGTATTATTCAGGATAGAATTATTTTTAATGTAACAAAAGTGAAGAATTCTGATGAACTCATCACTAGATTTAACATGGAAAAGGAAAACATCCCTGAGCTCCAGGTGAGCACCAAGTGTCAGTACAACCTTCCCAACTGTAATGTAAAGATAAAGCAAGGCAAAAGAGAATGAAGGAAACAGAACAGAACATCCAAGAACTGTGGGTATAACAAATGAATAATTGGATTATCAGAAGGAGAAGAGAGCAAAAAACATATGTAACATATCAATGGCTGAAAACTTTCCAAAATTAATGACAGACAACAAAGCACAGATCCAGGAAACTAGACGAACACTAACCAGGATAAACACCAAACAACACACAAAGTAAAAAACACTGCTCGTAGACGAATCAAACTGCAGAAAACCAAGACAAAGAGGAAATCTTGAAAGAAGGAAGAAGGGAGGGAAAGAGCCTCACCTATGGAAGAGGAAGAGGAAAAATCACACTAAACTTCTAGTCAGAAACCTGGCACACATCCACACACTGATTAAAATGGCTAAAATTCTTTTAACAATAATACTAATTACTGTCAAGGATGCAGTACAACAGAAAGTCCCATTCATCGCTGGTGAGAATGCAAAAGAGCAGAGTCCCCTTAGAGGACAGTTTGTCAGTGTCTTGCTAAAGATAATCTAGCTATAATATCTGGCAGGTGTTTATACAATTGATTTGAAAATTCATGTCTATGCAAGAACCTGCATGTGGAAAATAAATGCATGTTTTACAACAGCTTAATTCATTTAAAAGATATCTATAGCCGTGGGAAGGAGTGAGGAGGAGCAGAGAAAGGAAGGATTAAATAGGTGAAGGATAGTAGAATTCTTAGAGCATGAAACTACTCTGTTGGACACTATCATGATGGACACACTCTACTACACATTTATGAAAACCACCAGCACTTTATAGCACAGACACAAACTTAAGAAAATTATTTAGGAGGTTGGGGGATCACACATGTCATACAGAATATGACAAGACAGTGTAACTGTTGCAAATGGGTGAAACAACCTCACTGAAGGGAGAGAGAAGGGAGGCAAGTGATTGATCTATGAGTCTGTACAAATGAATGGAGTCTGTAAGACAAATGACAAAAGAAAATGTAATTAAGCACTGTGCTGTAGTTAATAAATTTGTTTCACACGGGGTACTGGTCAGCAATTCTGAAACTGCTGTAAAAGCATGCTAGGATTAAACAATTAAATAAGGGCATGGTAGGACCCATTTTTTCTTACTGTTGGAGAGGGAGTTTAGGAATAAGCAAGAGGAAGAGGCTAGAATGATCTATGTGACAATGGATTAGAGTTGAAGACATCAGGACTCATGACAGCTTAATATAACTAATACAGAGAAATGCTTATAGATATGCCTCTATACAGGAGTTGTTACACAGACATATGGTATTGTTCTGTGCAGTGTGAGAGCCCAGAAGCAACCATACCCTATAGCATCCAAGCACACCATCAAGGAATAGGGCTTCTTAGAGGAATGACTATTTCTAGGATTGGGGCAGGAAACATGTGAGATACACCCAGAGTACCTTATAGTGTTAAAAATAAAAAAAGAAATTGTGAAACCCACATGCACACACATTGATGGGGTAGACCAAAGGGACCTAGGAGACAGACAACTGAAAGAGTTCCTAACAGCCAAAGATGGAAAAATTTGAGTAACAGAGAGAGTAGTATTGGACTATACAAGTGGAATATTCAAGAGTTCAAACTGATAACAAACAAATGAATGACTGAATATATAAACAAATGGGAATGAAACAGACATCCCTTGCAGAAGAATTCCAAATAATCTATGTGGAACCTATAATCACTCTCACCCCTCTTTTTAAATGTAGTTTCACAATCTCCTTTCAAAGAAAAGTCAGTGTGGGGGGGAGGAATGGATAGGAGGGATAAAAGAATAACTTCATAGTAGAGAACATTACCACCTCTATTAGTTTCCTAGGGCTGCCATATCAGAGTATCACAAACTCCATGGCTTCAAACAACAAAAATTTATTCACTCAGAATTTCCAAAGCTAGAATTCAGATATCAAGATGTCAGAAGGATGAGGCTCCTCTGAAAACTCTAGGGAAGAATCCTTTCTGGATTTTTTCCTAGTTTTTGTTTGATATTGTTGTTGTTCCTTGGTTTGGTTTGGGTTGCCAGTATCCTTGGATTGCATTCCTGGAGATGCATTCCTGGAGATGCATCAATCAAATCTGTATCTCTGTCATCATAGGACATTCTTCCTGTGTGTTGGGGGTGGGGGGTGAGGAAGAATGTCCCTCCTTTTATAAGGACACCAATAATCAATTTGGAGCCTCATATTAACTTGATTACACTTGCAAAGACCTTGTTTCCAAATAAGACAATTCACAGGTAAGGACATTAGGACTTGAAATTATCTTTTAGAGAAGCACAGTTCAGTCGACAAGAGATCCTGTAAGAAAAATAAAAAGCTACAAACTAAGAACTGATATTTTCAGTAAAAGTTGAGTATTAGGTTTCAAAATGACTCCTCTCTCCTTTCTCACTCAGCTCTAATACTAAGAGTTTTCTTTAACTTGAAAATATGTGTTTGAAAAAAAAGAAGACACAGTGGTTGTCAAGAGTGACAAATTTTCAAGGACATACAAGTCCAAAGGTAGCTCTAAAAACTTCATGCTGCTAAAAATGTCTGTATTTTCCACAAAAATATCTTTTGAGTTTCTGAGTTAGGGCTAAAGCCATTTCTTTTCCTTGCCATTCTATTTTCATTTTTATTTTAAAGTATTAGTTCTACCATGTTTTTTCTACCTAAAGGGCTGGTTTTAACAACACACATGGAGATAGTTTTGCTATATCATTCTCCATTTCAATGTGGCTCACATACAAAGACTACAGAAAACTGAAAATAATCAAATCTTATAAAAAATAAACAAAAACAAGTAAAGGCTTTTGGAGAAAAAAATATCTGCCTCAGGAAAAGAGCAGTGTGTGTATGTTATGACATAATTTAAGAAAAAGTGTATATTTGGACTTTCTATCTTGTGTCTTTCTTGTTTCCTTTTCCTCCCCTTTTCTTTTTTCTCCTTTTCTGTGCATATTCAAATGGCAAACACTGTTTACAGAAGGAAGTCTCACCTGCTTCTGTTTGCACAAACTTGTTTTGATCTCCCTGATACCATTGTCTCAGTTTGGTGCTGCTATATCAGAACACCTGTGACAAAGCAATTCATAATGAAAAGAAATTAATTGGCATATAATTTTGGAGGCTAGGAAGTTCAAGATCAAGACACCAGCAACTAGCACAGGCCTCCTTGAAAGTATGAGAGCAATAGGGAGCCAAACTCAACCTTTTTATAAAAGCATCAGTCCTATTGACTAGGGGGTAGTCCACATGGCCTAATCACCTCTGAAAGGTCCCACCTCTTGAAGTAGTATTCCAGAGGCAGACAAATTTCAATATGAGTTTTAGAGAGGACATTCCACCCTTGTCCCTTAAAATTCATTCTTTTCACATACAACTCAAGAGCCCCCAAATTCAGAACTCCTTCTAGCTTCTACTTAAAGTTTGAAGACGAGAGTCTCATCCAAACCAGATGTGGGTTAACACTCAAAGCACGACTCATAATGAGACAAATACCTCTCCAATTGTGAGCCTGTGAATTCAAATCAAATTACCATGATTCCAAAGTACAATAGTGGGATAGCAATGGAATTCCCATTTCAAAAAGGAGCTATAGAAAAGAAGAAAGTGAAAACAGCCCTCAAGTAAGTTCAAAACCCAACAGGGAAAAGAGCACTAAATACTGAAGCTTGAGAATAATCTCCTTTGATTTTATTCTCCACCTTCTGAGCTATCTGGGGCTGAGACTGAGCCTCCAAGCCTCAGTGAGCCCCACCCCTATGGCTTTGCTGGGCTCATGGTTAGAGAATTATGCCTGTGGTCTCCCAGGCTGGCACTGCACATCGACAGCTTTAGTTCTGGGGTCTCAGGGGCTATCCTACTACGAAAGCCCCACTAAGCATTGCCCTAATAGGGACCTCTTTCTATAGTGGCTCTGCCCCTATGGTAGGTCTCTTTAGCACCCTTTGAAGTCTAGGTGAGTATGCCATGCCTCCAAAGCTTGTGCACAACTGCAGAGTTAGCATTACATAAAAGATTCTGAGAGTCCCCCTCCTCAATGATAATATCTGTACTAGGGTATATATTACATATCAATAGGATATATATTACATATCCTATTACATGGTGCCTGCTTATATGGTGGTCACACACTCACCTTGGGGGCAGATCTTCCCCACTCAGCTCTCTGACTCACACCCCAAACTCTTCCAGAAATACCTTCACAGACTTTCCTGCAAATGCTGCTCACTAGGTATCCTTTAAACCAGTCATGTTGACACCTAAAATCAACCATCACAACCATGAAAACTGTGCAAAGTGAGTAAATATTGGATCACTAGAATATTTACTTATAACTAAAAAACAATAAAATTATGTTACCTAAGTTCTTATATACAAAAAGGATAAAGGATAAAGTTAATGTGCATAAAGGTAAATAGTTACATAATATAAATATGTTAATGATTAACAGTAATGGTTTCAATTTTATTTGCAGAACAATCTACTTTATTCATAAAGGGGAGAGGATAGAACACGAAGAAAACACACATTTATTTCTCAGCAAGTTAATTAATTAATTAAATTAATGAACTGTTCTGACTGGAATTTGCCTTCGCTGCATTTCCCCAGATGTCACTACATTCCTGCAGACATGAAATTATGGAAAGAACCTTTCCACTTTGGCTTTTACAGAACTCAGTGCCAAAGTTATTGTTTTATAACAATTCTATTCACCATATATCCTGAATTTTTCATTAATTTTCCCCAATCTTAGTCTCCTATTCGATCTGTTTTCTATTCTACTTTTGACTTTAAATTCTCTATTATCATGTATATTTTATTCCTTCTATTATTTCAAGTCATGGTGAACTGGGATGTATAAGTGAATAATGAATAAAACACTAAAATCTCATATGGAAAGAGGATAAAATAACTCATTTGGAGGCTCATGTTTTGTAATTTGGAGGTTAAATGATTTAAATTCACCAAAAAATAAAGAGTTTTCATTCTATCTAAATGAAATAGGAACAAAAATAGCCCTTGTCATTTTTAGCTTCCCATTCACTGCCTTCCCCGGAGACTGTACCTCATAAGGTAGACCTAGGACTGGTTTTGGAAGATAACAGGGCAATATGAATCAGGAGCTTACATTCTGCTCCAACATTTTTTCATGAAGGGTTACAAAAAGATGCCTGGGGCGGGGTCGGCTGTGGCTCAGCGGTAGCGCACTTGCCTGGCATGTGTGAGGCACTGGATTCCATTCTCAGCACCATGTATAAATACATAAATAAAATAAAGGTCTATCAACAACTAAAGAAGAAGAAACATAATAATAATAAGAAAAGATGCCTCAGAATTAACAGTGCCTATACACTACTGTTCATATTCCAAGCATTTGAAAAATATTTGTTGAATAAATTCATTAATGACTGGGTTAATTCAGAGCTGGACAAATAGTGTCACTGTGATAGATGGATTCTTGATAATCCTCTTTTCCTCCTCTGTCTTTGCTAGGCTCAAGGAGTCCATGGGATTCTCTGAGAGCACTCAGATTAGCTCAGGGAACCAAAGGTATCAAGGCCAATTGCAATGGCAGCAGGACCTGTGAAATGATGCCGCAGACCAACAGTCCTGAGCTGAGACATTCTGCAGGACAGCCTGGCTTGTAGTATACCCAGGCATCCCTGTTAGTTGGTATCACTTCAGATTTCAGGGCTAAAAGGGACTGAAGAGGTCCACTCTTGGCATGAATCTGCTCTAAAAAATTCCTGCTGATGGTCATCTGGTATCTGCTCTTCAGCTGTGATGGGCACTCCCTTCCCTCACAGAAGCCAGTGTCTGAATTCTTCCTTTTGCTACATGAGTCTCTTTGCTCCCTAAAGCTTCTCCTGGTATTTCTGATTTTTTCCCTGTGGTTGATCTTATGTATCCTTCTACCCTCAGAAATCCCTGTGGAAATGTAAAGGCAGCAGTTGTTACGGGTTGAATTGACTCTCTCCAAAACTCATATGGAAGCCCAAATCTCTAGTACCTCAGAAAGTGATGCTATTTGAAAACTGGGTAGTTGCAAGACTAATTAGTTAAGATGAGGTCATACTACGGTACAGTGGGCCCATAATCCAATATGACTCATGTCCTTATGAAAGGGGATATGTAGAGACACCCACACACAGAGAGAATGCCATGTGAAGATTAAGACAGAGATGGGATGAGGCTGCTACAAGCCAAACTTCAAAGATTGTCAGAAAACCACCAGAAACTAAGGGAAGGACAAGGAACAGGTTTTCCTCACAGCCCTCCAAGGAGGGCTTCCAACACCATCTCACACTTCTAGTCCCCAGAATGTAAGGAAATACATTTGTATTGCTTAAGCCATCCAGTTTGTGGTACTTTTGTACAGCAGCCCTAGAACACTAATACAAGTCCTCCAAATAACATGGACCTTGTTCCCTAAGTCTAAAGAGCCCAAGAGTGAACAGGACTGCTCAGATCCATGCCAGGTCATGAGGAAGTCCTAGAAAATCAATTTGCTATAAGACTCATTCCAGAAACCAGGAGCTATGCTTTGGACATGGAAGTCTGGGGTGCCTAATAGATACCTAAGTGGAAATGGCACAGGGATCTCCAATTTCAGCAGGAAATCCACCTGGAGATATAAATTGGGGTGTCATCTCTTGATCTGGATGAAATTACCCAGGGAGAAAAGGTAGATTAGAGAAAGAAAGAAAGAGTAGGAAGGAGGGAGATAGAGGGGGAGGTGGAGAAGCACTCATCCTGGGGTATCTCCAGCATTTAAAGATTGAAGAGAGGAAGGAAGCAGAAAAGAGACTGGGAAGGAGTATCCAGCAAAGGATTACAGAAATCTAGCAAGGGCTAGAATATCCTGTTGGTGAAGTGAAGAAAATTTTCAAGGGAAGAGTAATAATTGGCCAAATAAAGCTAATCATTCAAATATGACAAAGCCTAAGGAATGGAATGATCAGGTGACCATGGTAAGAGCCTTGTTTTACTTGTATGAGAACTTTAGTTTCAACTGTTCAATGTCTTTCAAAATCACTAAAATAATGATCTACGTTGAGCTCCCACAATCATGTCAGGTATCAGTATCATAACCCCACATTGATAAATGGGCTCAAGATCACACAGCTTTGAAGAAGCCAAGCCAGACTCGTAACTCCATGGAGTCACAAGGGTCTTTTCTCTCACCCATGCACTTCGTGGATATGGAAGGTTAGGAGGCATTTTCCAAGTTGCCTTCTGGTCTTCAAAAAGTTACTATTTTATAAAAATAAATTTATCTGCTTTTCTACACTATTAATCTGGTTTATAAGAACCTGAGATAACAAATTCAATTAGTTTATTGTCTAAATTCTACAGTGGTATGCCCTCCTTGCCTCCACACATCCTTCTGATCTGTAAAGGATATCTATGGGATGGTCTGCAGGATTGTTCAACAAATCTGTAGTGGGATTACCCAGTCATCATTTATTGTTTATACCACGTCCAGACAGCTCTGGTGCTATCTTCTGGTGAAGATGCAAGTTTTGGTTTAGCTGTGAGGTGTTTCTCAAAAACTCATGTGTAAAACAATGCAAGAAAGTTTAGAGATGAAATGATAGAGTTATGAGAGTCTTAACCTAATCAGTGCATTGAGCCCTTGACCATGATGAACTGGGTGGTGACCTTAGGCAGGCCCTCTATGGTTGGAGGAGGTGAATCACTGGGAATGTGCCGTGTGTGTGTGTGTGTGTGTGTGTGTGTGTGTGTGTTAATCCATGGTGTGGAGAGTCACAGTCTCAGTCTCTCTCTCTCTCTCTCTCTCTCTCTCTCTCTCTCTCCCCCTCCCTCCCTCCTCCCCTCCCCCTTTCCTGGTACCATGTCCCCAGCTGCTTTCCTCTGCCTTGTTGCCTCAGGCCCAGAGCAATGGAGTCAGCCATCTATGGACTGAGACCTCTAACACTGTGAACCCCCAAATAAACTTTTCCTCCACTTATTTTCTTGTGAGGTCTGTTGGTCACAGTAGTGAAAAATCTGACTAAAACAGTGAATAATTATTTTGTACATGGTTCCAATAACGTTCTCTGTGATGTTTCATTCCTTAGGATGGAAGACCCTTCTGTGCTTCTTAGATTATAAATCCAATACAAAAAAAAATGATTAAGAGCCTAGATTTTTTTCCTAAATGCACTAAAGAAATAATGCAATGCATGGAACATCTAAAGAATTAGGTTTAAAAATAAAAATTAGATGCTAAATTTAAATTTTACCCCCAACCCCAAGTTGATTTACTTATTTGGAGTTGTAAATCAAAACTCACCACTGGAAGTGTTAAAAATAAATTTAAACTTGCTTTTAAACAAGTTTATTGTCTCATTTGATAAAAGTCAGGGGATGTTTCACACATGCTGGATCTAGGAGCTGATGTTAAAAAAAAATTCATCAAGACACATTTTTTAGTTCTGCTTTCTTACATGGGCTTTATGTCAATGGCTCCAAAGGGGAAAGATCCTTCTAGGCTTGCATCATCATACCTGCCTGCATCTTTAGCTAAATCACCCGAACCCAGCACTTTGGTTAGGGAAATATGTATATGATGTTGATGGGCCTAGATTTATCTCAAATAATAATAGATTTTTCCCCAGAGGAATATCAGATATTGTTACTAAGAGACAAGAGTGAAAACCAGAAAAAAGTTCATTTGGGTGCCACATCTAAAGAAGCCATCATGATAGTGTACTCTAGAAAATGGTATTCCCCATTGGAGAAAGGAGGAAAGGATTTAGCATCATTGAGTGTCTTATCGTCTTATTTAAATTTTAATTCTTTGTGTGGTAGTTGATGCTATGCTTACTTTATAGATGAGAAAACTACAGTATGAAAATGTTCAATAACTTGCCAGCAACCTCATGACTAATGAAAGACACAGCCAGCAGCTTCAAGCTCTGAAGTCCCTCAGCACCATTGTCACTGAGAGATGGTCATTAAATGAGGGTGACACTGAATGCAGACAATAAAGTAGAGGCATTAAGCCCTCTTATGAACTGGGGAGTCATACTTTCCGTGATGTCTGTCATACTCTAAAACCATACCTGCAGCCAGGAGACTGCAGCCAGGAGACTGTTCCCAAAGAGCTTCTTAAAGATTCCCTTACAGTGAATTGAAGGGAAGTCCCTTTTATAATCCAAGAAGTTTTCAGGAAATAGTGTTATGTTGGGATATTTTTGCATCACATAATTTCCCTTTGATTAAAAAAAAAAAAAACATATTTCTGGCCACATCAACTCAGAATAGTGTATGTAAAGGACACAAAAGAGGGTGACAATTTAAACTGAAAGAATAATCGTGTTGGCTTTCATCCTCAGCCAGCTCCCAGAAGCTGTTTTAAGAAGCATAAGTGCAGATGTGCACGTAACATCGTTACACAAAATGTTGTTCTGTTGGAATACGCAGACCCTTCTTGCTTGGCTTCTCTGTTTCTGTGCTCTGAAAACACAGTCTCCCTGAGTACTTTGAACTCCCTCTCAGCATTAAATAATTTCCATGGAAACTGGGGCTAAAGAGAATGCCTGAGAGCTCATTAAACAATATGCCATCTAAACAAGGTTTTTAATTTCCCCCGTTCTCCCTTTTGTTAGAAAAATCAATAACTACTAGAATTTCTATTTCTTCATGATGTAACTCCTGGACGAGCCTGGAAAATGATGTCTGATTAATCACAAAGGTCCCTTCTAATATAGAATGCAATATCTATGTTTAAAAAGCGATGCCTGGCAGCACAGAGGAGGCAGAAAAGGAATCCAAATGTTTCCCAATCAGCTCAGCCTTTTAGCCACAGAAGGAAAATCCTGTGCCGAGATTCCAGAATTCTTCTTTTGTCTTGGTGATTTTCCAGCGTGTGTTTTTACTCTTCCAAATGCCACATCAGAGCCACAGATGGCAGCACAATTTGAGCAGGTTTGAGAGAGTTTTTTTGCTCTTTAATCCAAATCCAAAATTAGATGGAGGTTGATAGGAGCTTTCTAGCTTCCTCCACTCCTCTCTTCCCCTTTCTGCTCATGGTTGTTTTCATCTCGTTGAGCTTTCAATTGTTTGACCCTGTTAGTGTTTTTTTTTTTTTCCAGCACAATAAAAGCACCAGAGTCTCAGTACTGTTAATACCTTTCCTAGTACCTCTATGTAAAATGCTGAGCAAATGCCTGACATAATAAAGCAGTTCCTTTCTTGTGTCAACATGTATTCTCAAATCTAGGCTAATTGAGGTTATTAGAAGAAGGCTGGACAGCTACTTTTACCCACTTACAAGCACAGATGTCATGTTGATAATGGAATTGGGCTTAAGGCTTAAAAATGAAAATATCATATTTTAGATTGTTTTTACAGCATGCAAAATATTCCTTCTAGAATAGCCCAGACTTTTCTCCACGTTTAACTATTTGTTTAGATCTGTGATATAGTTTAGATATAGACTTAAAATACATTTCATGTATCAAGATTTAAAAATGTTAATGCACCAAATTCCAATAGCCATGGAAAATGTTAATTCCTACCAAAAGGTACAAAGAACATGCATTAAACTGTCAATTTATTTTCAAAAATCAATTTCTTATAGTATAAATTTCTGCTATGCTAAAAGTGTTGCTCTGAGAATGGGGAGAATACCAAGATGAATACAAATGTATCTGCTTTCAAATAAATTAGTATAATATTCCATTTAACTGGTTGGCCCAAACAGATTATTACAGTACAGGTAACTTGGCTATATAAAGGTCTCTGTTATGATGCAATCCATGCTTCTTGTGTTTTGTTACTAGCCTCCATATGTGAGTGTTGTGCCGTGCAATTCTGGACTCGGTTCAATGAGTTCATTCATTCAACAAATATATTAGTACCTACTAAGTGTCAGGCACTGTATAAGACTCTGAGGATAGGGAGAAAGTTATCTCCCTGCTCTTGAGATATGTGCATTCTGGTAGAGAAAACCATCCAAATAAATGCAGAAGTACAGTGCAGTTTGGAATGGTCCATGGAGGCTTGCTCGCGGTGCTGAATAGAGGCCCCTGTGCTTGTATTTTTATATTCCTCTCTCTTTAGTTTCCAAAGTTCAAGTCCTCTCCTGGCTAACCCATCCCTCTCTATCACAGGTATCCCTGTATTTTAGTGTTCCAAAATTCTAACCCTTGGGGTGAAACTCATATAAATAGACAGACCTTTAAATCTGGCTCCATCATGGACAAGATGTATGTCTTTGGACAAATTCCTTGATATCTCTGAGTCTCAACTGACATGGAGGTATTAATAATTTTGTATATATTTTATGTGAGAGTGAAGGGAGATGCCTTATATAAAGCACTTAGCAAAGTACCTAACAGAATAAATGTGTTTACTCTCCCCCATGCAGCCATAGTTTAAATCACCTTATTGGTCATTGATGATCTCTGGCCTTGTTAACCAGCCTGGCTTATAATGCTACCAGCTAACATTTCTTCAGCGTTCCCAGTGAACTGAGCATCCTCTGTGTATTATCTAATTTCATCCTCACAATCACTCACAAATACCTACAACCCAGCCATGTGATCTGACCTTAGGGCTCTTCTGAGACCAGCACACTGTTTTCCTATACATTGCTGCTACTGTTTACTGAGCAGGCTGGCCTCTCCATCACTTCCTGGCTCACCACGGCTGTCCCACACTTGCGGTTTGACGGATTTGTACTGCCTTCTCTGACTGAACTTTTCTACCTATTACTGTCCATTCGAGGTCTTTTGCTCCACTGCTGTTATAGGGGAGAGAAGAATGGTTAGACTCAAGACCACAAAGAAGACCATGTTGCTGGGAAGCATAGGCTTCCTCCCCCCAACCTTTTTGTCTTTCCATTTCAAAATATCTCCCCAGTCAAATATTTCCCAACTGTTGCAACCAGTCTTTTAATCAAATTCTGTCATAGTGCTGCCAGCTGGGATAGGCACCTAGAAACCCTGTAACTCTTTCCTGTCTGTCATTTTAAAGTTTATATTTACCACAAAAGAAGAAGAAAATTCACCATTTAACCACACAACAAGGTAGGGTAAGGTAAATAAAAGTCATTGAGTACAAGAGGCTTCCGGAAAACAGCTCTCACAAACTGTCTAAGCAGCCATTTTTGGCTTCTGTCAGTGACTTTCTTTAACCACTGAACATGTTTGATCAAGTTACCCTGATAACTGCCAATGATCCCTGATTGATTATCCATCTGTTTTACGTGCAGAAGCAGCTATCCTATTCCCATTTCCCATCCCTTTGGGGAAAAGCTATGATTCTGTCATGATCAGCCTCCAACATAATCCCTTACAGGAAGGCTAGACACCATGCAATTCTTCAGTATGTAATAAGCTTTATGACAAAGCTTATGCCAGAAACCAAATGGTTAGCTTTATAATGACAGGTCTTAGAAGTTGGAGGGCAAATAGGTGGCAAGCTACACAATCAATCACTACTATTTCCATCCAAAGATGAAAAGAACTTTCTGACCAACACATTTATCCATTCAGCTCATGGTTCTGTAGAAGGATGCACTTGAAGGGTCAACTCTGGTGGAGACCTACCAATCCAGCTGCATGGTAACCTAGGAGAGCAATTGGTTTTATTCATGATTTATGATTACAACACACCTGAACATAAGGAAAAAGGTAAAATCATGTCAGCTGATATCAGGGCATTGTGTCCCTTCAGAATGTTTCTTCCTTCAGCTTGTTCTCATTTGGAAATGAATAAAATTTGAACTTGCAAGGTCAAAACCAGCCTCAGCAAATTAACAAGACCCTAAGCAACTTAATGAGACCCTGTCTCAAAATTTTTATAAAAGGTTGAGGAGGGATGAATCAGTGGTTGAGTGCCTCTAGGCTTAATCCCTGGTATCAAAAACAAACAAACAAACAACAAAAACAAACCCATATTCAGATAATCCTTGAGTAAGGTTTTTTAACTTATTAAAAGTACTAGTAACTGCTCTTGTCCATTTGACTTTCTTTTAAAATTATTTTTAATGTATCCAATGAAATGAAATGATTCTCCTTTAATTTATCAGTATTATAGCACTCAGTAGAGTCACTTTAGTCTAATAAAGAATTGTTGTTATGTTCAATAATGTAGCTGTTATAGCATGCACATAAAAACTTCAAGATCTCCACAGCACATCAAACTCATTGTGCTCAAAACAAAACTGAAAATGTGTTTTCAACTACTTTTTCTTAATTCCACAATTTTACCTCTTCTATCTGATTGCTCAAACCATAAATTTAGCAAGCATTCTCGATCTTTACCCCTCCATCTCATTCCCCCTACAACATTAGTCATCAGGTTCTCTTGATTCAACCTCCTGAAAATATCTTTATTATAAACTTCTCACCAGCCAACCAATTACTACAAGACCTACTAATTGGTCCTCCAAATCCCCTTTGTCACTGTTGAATTTATTCTCCAAACATTAGCCATAGATAATCTTAGAAAATCTCATATCTTTTATTTCCTTCCCCTCTTTAAAAATCCTTCCATGGTTTTCTATGTCATCTTGTAATTATGGGTCTAGTGGGCCCGACTCAGCATGAGCCCTGCCACCTCTGTATAGCTGTTCTTCCTCTTGCTCACATGTGGCAGCCACACTGATTGGTCCCGACTTTGTTTTTTCCATCTCAGGACATTTCCTCATATTGTTCGCTGCCTGGAACACTCTCCTATGTCCCTTTAATGAAGCTAACTCATTTGTCCAGTAGATAGTAGCTAAAATGACATTACTCAGTTAATAATTTCTTCCTTAATCCATCCTACTCATAAACACATTCCCAATTAGGCCCTATAGTTCTGTTTCTAATGTACCCTGAATTCTTCCTTCATAAGTCAATTCACAGCAGTAATAACTTGGTTAATATTTCTGTTCCTTGCTCAAATGTTAGTAAGTAGGAACTTTAACTCACAAATCAGAATTGAAAGAAAGTAAAGCATTGTGTTGCTTTCTTTAAATTAACTTAAATCCAAGACCTAGTAATCCACTTACATCCAAATCCCACCAATCTGGAGAGAATTCTAATTCCAATTATTATTGAGGCTTGCCCTTCCCCCATTTCTTAGTGTCATTAAAAAATCTGAGTGGACTGTCATGTTCTGTCCCAAAGCAATGGACTGCAAAGGCCCTTCATGTCCTGGGTTCCCTCTTGTCACCTTACACTATCTCACACAGCCCCCTACGTACCATGCTTGAGGCCTGGGAATCTTTACTATTGTGGAAACCCATGTCTTTGAATGAGTCTCTCTGGAGTCACACTGAGTCTTGCCACTACCCGCCTCCTCCCAGGGTATGGCCAAGGAAGCAGGCAGGGTAATTCTACCTGCAGACTGTATATACTTGGCTCCCACACCCATATGAGGAAATTTCATCCTTTCTTGGAGACTCTGAAGAAATTCCTCTCTCCCCATTTCATCACTTATTGAGGAAAGTCTTGCATAAAAGCACAAGGGTTACTTTCAACAAGTTTGTACTTTATTCTACAAACGTCATTGAGGCAAGAAACCAAATTTTCTTGAACTAAAGAACAACAAAAAAAGTAGAGTAGGAAAGAGACTACAAATGAATATTTAGAGGCAGTTCATGTGGGCAGCACTTTCCCATAGAATATGCTCAATATACACATTGACTGGAAGAATGACAGGTTTGATTAGCTCATAGCTCATATTTCGTATATTTCTTTGTGTGTTCTCAGACATGTGTGCATGTACAGAGAGAGGAAAGAGAAAGAGAAGTGGGAGCTGAACTTTATGGCCAGCAGTAAAGCAGCCTTTTTGCACCCTGTCCTGCCTTCCATCAGCACCACGTCCAGCTCCAGATCCATGGTTAGTTGTATACTGAAGACCCTAGCTCTGCCATCTTGGTAAAATAAGAGAAAAATGAATATTCTCCCTATAATATATGAAACTTGTCATGTCTTTTCCATTGGCTAGTAACAGTCTGTCTTCCCCTAAAAAGATGAGTAGAGTGTGAGTGATTAGAAGAGAGAACAAGACTGTAAGAGACCTTTACCACATGAGGGGAAGATCAGGAGCTTATGTTCAATGGGAGTGTAAATCAAGCAGGCTCTTAAAGAACTGCAAACTATGGTGTTTAGGTGAGCCTCCTACCAAGCAGGAAAACACATTTCTAAAGAGCTGGGGATGTAGCTTTGTGAAAAAAGCACTTGCCTAGCATGGGTTTGATCCCCAGCCCTGCAAAAAGAAAAAGGAAAAAACAACAACAACAACAAATCTCCTTCCCAAAGCTGAGATAAGTTTGAGAAAAGGAGATAGATTTATTACCCCACATCATAAAGGAGAGAAAGAAAGACTCTCGACCGAGTATCGTCTTTTTTCCAGGAAATATTCAGCGATCATGCTGTGCCTGAAGAAATTCCATTCAACTCTCTAAGGCTACATATTGTCTAAAATGTGGTTGATACTTAACAGCATCACGTAAAGAAAAATCATTTCCTGGGAACAGGGCTCTCTCGCAGTTATGAAAATGGGTTTTCCAAATGTATTTGTAACTCCCAGTACCAATATCAATGTGGACTTTGGAAAGATACCCATCCTACAGGACTGCTACTGTTAAGAACAAACTCCCAGCTCCAGGAAGCACATTTGCTCAAATATAAGCAAGCTTTTATTCAAGCAGTTTGCTCCCTAGCCACCCTGTGACAGTCGTCTTTCCAATTCCGTGTTCCTCCTCCGACTCCCCTCCTGTTTTTCCTCTAAAGACTGATGCACGATTTCATCTGCATATTCAGAAATTCCATTTTCTTTTTATATCCCATTTCTGGCTAGCATGCTGTCAACTAGCCCACTATTTCCATAACATGATAATCTGTAAAAGCATCCCCCTCTGGCGATAAACTCCTATTTGTCCCTTGCAGATCCACCTGTCATTCACAGCCCTGCTCCATGATCCTCAGCTCCAATCCTCAACGGGCTAGATAAGATTAATTCATCCCAGAATTTGAATGTTTATTAAAATTCAAAAATATTGAATTTCTAGTTTTAAAACAATTCCAGGATAGCAAGATATAGGGCTCGCTTGATATAGATACCCTGGCCACCATTCATTCCTGATTCATTGCAATCATTGGGAAAGATGAGTTCTTAAACAAAGGTATTCAGTCTTCTTGAAGCAGAATTCTTCATTTAATAAGCAGATCGGTACACAATCAGTGTTTTATAGCACAGTTCTGCAGTCTAGCCAGAACAAATGCTATTATTGTTTTATTCTAAGGATACTGGATGCAGGGTTATTCAGGTGGTCAGAAAAATGCATGCACCAAAGGACACTGGATCTAATGACTCCATCAATGCACAGAGGCACGTCCCCACTGGCCTCACTGCAAGGAATCATGCTTTCTGGTGTTATTCAAGCTGTTCCTTGACACAATTACAGCAGCAAAATGCCCCCAACTCACACTCACCCTGTGAATGCCACATCACATAAGCTATACAAGAACTGAGGATAAAATCAGGTCACAGAGCATTATTGGAGAGAAAACTAACATCAAATTATTGAACCATAAAATTACAGCCCAGAACACTATCATAAGTCAGCACCTTAAATGGAAATAGCAAGGCTAGCAATTGTTGAAGGGCAGTGTTGAATGGAAATGATGGCCACCAGAACACCACTGCTGGCTGTCAGTGCTTGCCTGGTCCCAGCCTCGTCATCCTTCTTCTAACCAACCTGACCCCATCTTTAGCATCAGCCTGTGACACCATCAAAAACCAATCCTAGCAATGAGGAAAAACCAAAAACCAATCTTAGCAATGAGGAATTTAGAAATGCCAAACCTATAATTGAATACCACACATATTCCAGCCTTGATCCTGACTCAGAACACACATTCATGATTGCATCTAGATATTTTTCTCCTGCCTGCTAAAATTTTTCATCAAGACTTTCAAAATCAGAGGGGTGTAATTTCCACTAATTACATTTTAATATTTGACTTCTTGTCTATAAAACACGATAAAATATTTCCTTGGAGAGTTGCTATAAGCATTCACCCAGATGATAAATATGAAGGTGTTTCTTCCTATAAGGTCTAACACATAGTATGTGCTCAATTTGTTACTTTTGGAAGTTCCCTTACTATATTTCTTTAGTTTCTTCCTCTAGTTTCAGTATGATATCTTGTTTATTGATATCATCATATCTCATCTCAAAAAATTTCTGCACATTAATTGAACCTTTATTCCTCCAGACCTGTACTTTCTACTTCAGTAGCCTCTAGGCACATGTAGCTATTTAAAAACAATTGTAATGACTTCTTTTAACTAGAATCAAAAATTCAGTTCCTGACTCTACTAGTCACATTTCAGGTGCCCAAATGCTGTCAACTAGCCCACTATTTCCATGGTGAATATAGCCAGTGGCTACCATATTGGGTAACACAAACGCAGAATATTACCATCATGGCAATGCTGGGCAGCTCTGGCTGAGATGGCATCTAAGGAACTTACTATATATTTTATTACTTAACCAAAAGCACTTATTTGTCTTTTTCTTAATGTGTCAACAAATAAGACAAATGGCCCAGAGGTCAGTTGCTTCTATGACTCAAGTTTTTAAACTTAAAATCATGTGTGCTTATTGTAGTCATATGAATTATAAGATTATCAGTTTCGAGTCTTTCATTGTAAATTTAGGATACCACTATAAAAGAGGAGTTAACCTGGGACATTAAGTGACTTTTACAAACAGAAATCATATTAAATATCCTTGGAAGATTTGAAATATTCTCAAAAATTTAAGAGTTGAACTAAATCTTCTCAAAGATTGAGTCTCAGAGGAAAACTGAAGTCTAGTATTTTTGATCCAACTTAATAATGTGTCCATATTAACACATGATAACTCTTCATTAAATTCCCTGATTCTTAGATAACTTCAAAATGAAACAGAATAAAAAAGGCATTTGACTTAATGGAGAAGATGGTTGTGTCACAAAATATAGTATCTGTCCTTATGCACTATTCATTCAGTCAGTTAGATATTATTATTGAGAACCTGGCATGTGCCAAACCCTTGGCTAACTGCTGGGCACACAGTGAGAAACAAATAAACATGTTTCTTCCCCCATGGTGCTTATGGATGAGTATTTTAATTCACCTGGATTTATATCAATTGAATAATAATATATTTTAAGTTGCTTTACTTTCTCCCTCAGACTAAATGGTTTATTCTTTTATAAAGATATTTGGAGGAATGGACTAACATCTCTTCCTCCAGCATCTTCATATTTAAGTCAAAATTATATTCTCCAAAGTCATCCAATCCTGGTCTTACTAAACAAGCCACCAACTTGGGCAAAGTCACCAAGATGGCAAAGCTCTCAGATACCATTGGTATCTGTATGTGGGCTCTTCTTAAAATCTGTACTGAGAAGATTTAGACTAAATTTAGTGGGGATGGGAAAGAATATGATCTATTAACGATACCTGCCATGAGTTTCAGAGATTATACCAAGTTTGCCTTTTTATTTGCATTACCTGGGAACAAGTTGGGATGACAGAGAGGTATTTTTCCAGAGTAGGAAAGCAAGAAAGAGCAAAGACAGAGGTATGGAAAAGCATGACTGTTTCCAAGAAAAGCAAGTGGTCCAGGTGAATGGAATGTAGGGGGGGGGCAGGGATAGAGATGTGAGAGAAGAGCCAACAAAGAAGTTTGGAACAAGACTATGGATCATCTTGAGCATATAACATCATCAACCATCTCTGAACTGCCCCTGTTCAGAGGAAGTTTTCAATCTTTGGTAGTTCCCAGTCTGAATCAGTATCTCATTCTTTCTGCTACGGGTTTTTCTAAAAATCTCTCTTCCTTCTCTACACTTCTTCCTAACTAAGGCATACATAAATCATGAACTTCACACATGTATCATCTCATTATCATTATCACTAAACATTCTTAAAAATCAACTCTAAAATACATGAGTTCTTTATTTACAGAGAACTAAATTTCAGAAGACTCAATAAAATAGTATCAGTCATGCAATTAGACCACTAACTTAAGATTCTCTTTAAACTTTATAAGAACTAGATCAAAGTAACCACATACAGCTTAGGGTGTACTTTTCTTACTCAATGTGAGGATGGATAAGTATTTAGTGCACAAAAGATAAAACAATAACAGACATATACTATGAAATCCTGTCCCCCAAAAGTTCAATTTCTTATTTCTATAAATGCCCTAATAACTTCCTAAATGATTTTTCTTACAAAAAAAGAACAACTCTTCTTTTCACCAACATACTTGCATATGTGTGTAACTAAAATAAGACAAAAGAATAGAATATAGCTACAAAATTTCCAATGAACAAAATGTACTGCATGTCTCATATCATTCTTAAAACTCCACAAAAGTACCTAATGTACTAAAAAGAGGAGTTACAATTACAATTTGTATAGCCGGATCACACTCTTCACTGTATGAAGAGTATGATAGCACTAATAGATTTTAAATTGAAAATCACACAAAGAGAGAAACTTATGGGAAAATAATGACCCAAGATTTTCTATCAAACAATGTTTTAAGGGAGAATGTGGAGCCAGAACTGACTATCTGTCTACCTCTGCCCCCTTGTGGTGGTATGCACTTTTCAAATAATAAAAGCAAATGTTTAGGGAAACACTTTGGATTCCAAAACAGGCTTCAGAAAAAAATAAAAACAAATTAATTTTCATAAAGATGATTTTATTGCTATCAACATGTGTACATATAGTATAACATTTATGGTTAATTTTTAAGAGCTACTAGAGAAGAATGATTATAAGTGTAAAATGTTAAATTAGCCCGAGACAGAAACAAATTAAAAATATATATATGGTTCTTTTTATTTTAGGTCTTTAAAATCTAGTAGTAATAATTGTAAGAGCTATGTTTTACCCAGTGACTACACAGGATTATATGTCATTCAACCACCATGATGAATGTCTTTTGAAGACCTCCTATATGCCAGACATTAGATTTTAGGAAGAAAATTATAAGCAATAATAAACACAGCCCTTCCCCTCAGTGAGTGTATACATAAACTTGTACATAAGAAATGGCAAACATAAAATAAACACACTAAAAATCTTAGAATCTCAAAATGGTATTTGAAGGAAGAAAATATGGTTCTATGAGAGTTAATAATAAAAGAAGTCGATGGAACAGGTGGGAAACTAAAAAGAGGGAGAAGGTGGGGAAGATCATAGTTTCCTCTCAGTTTTTCAATGAACTTAAAACTTCTTTTTAAAATAAAGTCTTCTAGGAAAAAGGGGGCAAAGAAGCATTTAATAGACAAAGGGTTATGGGGTACATAAGAGGAGGCATGCACAGGAAAGCCCACAACCAGCATAGCACTGGGCAGAACAGTGGCATGGCCCATTTCAGAGCCTGAAAAAGTCAGAGAGGGAGAGAGTGTCCCAGGAACGTGGAATGGTATGCAGGAGCTAAAACTGGTAGGCCAGGTCATAAAGTCAAGTCTTTAAGGGCAATAGGACACTACATAGGAAGTGACACAGATGTATTTTAAAAACATATTAGTTTTAAATATATCTTAAAGAGGGGACAAGGTAATATACTACTTTTATTAAAATGTCATGCATTCAGTGAATCCTTATTAGGTGACAGTCTGTTCTAAGCTTTTATGTATGGAAATGTAATCCTCTCAAGTTCATATATCAGGCAATTGACTATTGCAATAGTTCAATAGAAGATGATGGTAGCTGGGACTAGATTGGTGGCAATGGAGATAAATGATGAAGATGCATTACAGAAATGTATAGGAGAGCCAGTGGGGCACTGAGGGAGAGGGAACAATAAGGGTCTCTTGACTCCAAGGTTTGTAGCCAGTTTCACTGGATAGATGGTGGGACCGTAACCTAAAAAGAGTATGCCATGGATTAAGTTTGGAAAGCCAGAGCAGGAAGGGATATATCTATATGTATATTTTTCTTGGAAACACTAAGTTTGAAGAGTTTCAGAGACACCAAAGTGCCGATGTATGAATGCCCATGGAAATATGGGTCAGATCCAAGAAAACAACAACAACAAAAAGCCCAGTCAGAGAAGCTTAAGATAACAGTTAAAAGAATAAACAGATGTCACTTCAGATGACTTCCAGGAAAAAAAAATTCAAAACTAAAGGAGTTGAAAGTATAGGAAAGTTTGCTGGTGACAAGCAAAGAAAATCACTACAAATAACTTCACCAAATGGTCGATTCCCTGAAAACCAACCCACCAAATATACTAAATTAACAAAACTGATCTTCAAAAATTTTAGAAAAATATTTCAATGTGTTGACTGTGTATGAAATAGTTAATAGGTAGAAAATAAAATGTTGGTTTTCATATGAGAATTATCTGTTTGTACTGACCTGCACTCCTTCTTAAGATGTTAGTATGTACTGAGCCAACCTTTTAGCTTCCATCTGTTCTCATTTATAGTATTCTTACTCAATTTAATCTTTATCCTTCTTTCACATTTTTTTTTTCATTTGGCCCATCATGGTCATTTCTTTTCATTGTTTTTGTGCTTCCCTGGGAATCAGTTTGCAAATTGCTACCAATTAAGTCAAGACACCCTAAAGTGTTCCTTAGTTGAAATCATATTCATAGTTTCTTGTGAGATGTGATGATTTTAATGAATTCTGATTCTGTTGGATGAATTTAAATTTTAATTCTAAATTTAATTTCATTTAAACATTTTATTTAATTAAATTTTAATTTAATTTAAAATTCCGATGCATTCTAATGAATTTAAATTAAAAGTCTAATCTTAATTAAAGTTTAATTTAATCTTAGATTTTAAATGTTAGATATATAAAAAGAGAGCTGGTATGCCATTTGGGGAAATGGCAAAAGAATAAGGAAAATGCTTAAAGTTTACCAAAATAGAAAATGACATTCAAAGATAACTGAAAATATTTCAGAGGTAGACAAGCAGTCCCATTACATATAAAATGGTAAGAAAAGAAGGGGCTGTAAACAAAATTTTTCCTTTTAGAATTTTTAAAATTTATACTGACTCTGTTTTACGAACCTTCAGCATCTATAGATTTTTCTACCAGATTCTCCAGTGGTATGTCACCCTTAAAAAGTTAATATCTAGAAAATAATATTTCACCTTTGGGAACTAAACTTAAACATGCTAATACCAGTGACCAATATGGTAATTTGGAATAAATTGACCAACTAGGTGACCCTGATGATTAAGTGGGTATAGAATTCAAGAGAGCTATGTAAACTAAATAAAAGACCTGGGTCGGAGTGGCACACAATCACAGATGTGGTGTTATCGGCAGAATATTTAGAGCTTGAAAAGGGCGAAGACAGAGAGAGGGAGAGAGATTTTGGAGATGGAACCATAAGGGACATCAGCACATAAAAAATAATCAAAGAATAAGTATCCCCACCGTTAGACTGTGAAAGAGTGGCTAGAGATGTGGTGTGGAGTCAAAGGGATGCTCAAGAAAAGGGAGCATGTTTCAGGGGAGAAGGGCACCCAACAGAACCGAGTACTACCAACAGGTTGAGTGCCATAGGAATTAGACTTCTCCAACGGCTGTATCATAAAAAATAAAGGCAACTCAGAGCAGGAGGACAGAAGTCCAGTGTCTGGAAGAGTAAAAGTGAGGAATTGAAAACAGAAATTGAAGATAGTAAAAGAGAATGGATGTGTAGCTTCAGGGCATGGATGCTCTCCTAAACCCCATTTTTTTTTTCTGATAAAAGGGTAGAAAGGAAGTTAGTGGAGCCAGAGGTTTCATAAGTTAAAAAAAAATAGTATTATATTCCTCATATCTAAGGGCAGAAGAAAAGAAGAAACCAAAGTTGATTAGTTTTCTTCTATGGGTCATCATGAAAATAAATGCTTTGTTTATATTATTTAGTTCTTAAAATAAGGTGGCTCTTATTCCTATTTCACAGATCAGCAAACCGAGGTTTCTGTACTAGAGTGTGCTGTGATAGTGACAGTGTCATACAATGACTCAGTGTGGTCATTTCGTACTCTCAGAACAGTCCAGGATGGGATAGGGCTCGTTCCCCACAGCCATTTAAGGACTCTGGCTAATAAAAACTGCCACTTTCAAATATATGGCTCCAAGCTCCATCAAGTGGAAACTGGGAAAGAAAGGCCTTCTCTCTTTGTTGTTGCTGTTGTGGGTTATTTGTTTGTGTGCCAGGAAGATGATATGGGCCAGACGTGAAAGAAATACTCATAACTCCTGTGCATGCAATTTTGACTAGAAATGATCCACACGCCACATCCAGCAATCTCTGCTCATGTATTCCTTTGTTTGGGGAGCCTTAAGAGGAGGGACGGAAATTATGAGTTTATTTTAGAAACACTGTATTTAAGTGTATATGTTCAAATGGAATTTTCCACACAGAAGTGGAGCTTAAGAGAGAGTCTTAATGGAATTTTGAGGATAATCTCAAAATGTAAAATAAATAAGACTACCACACTTTGAAATAAATAAGATTGACCAAGGGGTGGGAAAATATTATAGTTGCCATACGATCTCAACATAGCACTAAAAGAATCCCTGCCTACTACTTTAAAAGACAGTAGGATAAAATAGGAAAATAAGTCTCATATTGCTAGGCAAATTCATAGAATTACCACTCCAGAAACTATAGTAAAGCACTAAAGAAATTAAAGTGTTACAATTTATAATAATGTGGGTTTTCCAAACTTTTTAAAATTTTGCTATCACTAAAAGCATTTACTATGCAATTACATCTCTATCTAGCAAAGGAGACAGTATTAATCAAACTTATACGGACTATTTCATAACCAGAAAACAGTTACCGATGCTGCCTGACAACGAGCTAATAATCTATACTCACTTTTTCTGTTTTATTTGAATCATTTTCCTGATGTATTTTTATGCCAGATCTCTATTAATGCTGTAAGTAAAAATTTAAATCAAGCAAGAAAAAAAAATGCATAGCCTTAATAAGATTAATGCCTAATGTAGCAAATTCATGCAGTTCTTCAGAACAAATTTTTCCATGAATGGAAAGTGTAACAAAGAGAGCAATAGACTTAGATCCTTGTTCTAATTTGGTCAATACATATTCGAGTCATTTGCAGAAAGTCACTTTCTTTTAGGAAGCATTTACATCTATAAAATTAGTCATGTTTGAATTATATTCAATTTACTAAACATTTATTGGATATCTATTGTCAAACTCTGGGCCAGGTACTAGTGATATAAAGATATTTATAATTGCATGATAGCATCCCTGTGCTGAGCAAATCCCCAGTAGCTCTCCTTCTTTCCTAAGCACATGGACAATTAAGTTTCTCAGTCCTAGTGTCAAAACATGGAACCCTATGATTAGTTCAGGCCAATTAAATGAGAATAGCACAAATCTTTCAGTCCAGGCTGAAGTAGTAGAAGCCCCTATTCACTATCCAATTTCTCTTCTGCCATGGAAATCAGAGACTAGTCCTGTGTTGAGAAGGTGAAAGCTCAAGTTTGAGGGTGTCTACTCCCTTGAGTCAGAATGGAATGGCAGAAGGTTGCCCTTAGAGTTGCCTAGATCTGCAGCAAGCCCCTGTGTGAGTGGGATGTAAACTTCTGTTTTCATAATCTGCTAGAATTAACCACAGAAGCCTATTGTTTCTCAAAAAACAAGGGTTGCTAGAAGGTAGATGTATCATAATGCAGCAAACACTTTAATATGGCATAAATTAAAAAGTGCCCTTGGCAGAGAAAAGAAAAAGCAATCATTCATTTCCAAAGAAGTCTGGGAAATTTTTATAACATACTTTGAGTGTGGTCATGAAACTACTAGAAATGTAACATTAAGCAGGAGACAAGGATCTTAGGGATCAAACTTTAGGGAACACCAGCTTTTAAGAATTAAGACAAGTCAATAAAAAAATAAATTAAAAAAAAAAAGCAGAAAGAACACCAGAAGGGAAAGGGTATTCTGAAAACCCAGAAAGGAGAATGTTCCCAAAGGAAGCAAAATTGTCTGAAAAGTTACTTGAGAGATGGTGAGATGTGATCTGAGAAAAGGTTATTGGATTTGAAATGGTAGACCCTTGAAAAACAAGGTCCACATAGTACTTGAGAGATGAAAGGGAGGTATGTGTGTAGAAAATATATAGCAGCACTTTTCAAAATGTGTTTTGGAGAACACTTATTACATAAAATGTACTCCCCCCAAAAAGGGGGGGGAATCCTTGGTCAAACCCATATGAGATATGCTATATATCATAGACCTATGAGGAAATTTCAAAATTTGTGATTTTCTCACTTTGGGAGATAAGAAAAGGGAGGAAATACCATTTGCTTAAAAATGTACAATACTGAAGCAAGGAAGCAAAAATGACATCCTAGGGCTACTAAACAAATGTAGATCAACAAAGCTTATTTCTGAGGTCACTTATACTTGTTTCACTAAAAGAAAGAAAATAAGAAAGGAAGGAAGGAAGGAACAGACAAACTTGAATAAGAAAGAATTGGAATGAGTTTTTAATTGAGTATATCTTAAAAACAAAAGAACCAATGAAATATGAGTTTCTGGGGCTGGGTTGTAGCTCAGTGGCAGAGCACTTGCCTAGCATACATGAGGCACTGGGTTTGATGCTCAGCACTACATAAAAATAAATAAATAAAATAAAGGTATTGTGTCCATCTTCAACTAAAAATATGAGTTTCTCTTTCATGTTACAAATCTGTTTGGAAATTAGGTCATCAGCCTGACCACAGTTCCAAATTTTGTAACTTCCCTTTTCTCTAATCTGTAAAATGGTGATAAGAATAACACCCATTTCCAAGGGTTGCTTTGAAGAGTCAATGAGCTAAGACATAGAAAATACCTAGAACTAGAACGTTGCCTGGCACACAGAGAATGCCCAATAAACTATTTTCATTGCCATTATTGAACTTTTTCTATTCCCTTCATCCCAGATGACAGACAGCAGCACTCAAATTTGGACTCCTTGATGGAGTGATGTTGTTAGCCCTGGGAAGTCAAGTTAGCATTAGACAGTAATTTGCATTGTAATGATAAGAACTGACAGGCAAACTATTGTATTTGGATACTTAAGAATGTACTAAAGAATGAGCTGTCAATATAGCCATAATCCTTAAGGGTTTATGGGCCAGGTACTAGTGATATAAAGATATTTATAATAGCATGATAGCATCCCTGTGCTGAGCAAATCCCCAGTAGCTCTCCTTATGCTGGGAGGATCTGCTCATCTAATCCACCTGATTGCATGAAAATAGAATAAGCTAATGCACATTCCTATCTGGGTTCCCACCTAAACACACACAAATATACATACCCCTAGATGAGTCTGCACTTCCCTATCATCATCCCTCTGGTTGCAGCAAACCATCCCTCAAAGAACCTGTTTTCTGAGAGGAAACTATAGAAAAGTGTTTAGCCATTTTCATAATTAAAGAGCAGTTCTTTAAATCTTAATGTGATTTAAAAACTTGAATAGGAAATCATCTGCTCTGAGGAAAATGTGATTACATATGCTGGGCTGCCAAAGAGTCCCCTGCCTGAGAATTCACACCATGTGATCACAGGTTGTGAGCAGAATGAAAGCTTCCTCTGGAATCTCCCCAAGCCTAGAAGAGGTGCCTCCCACGTGGTTTGTTGGGGTGGGGGTTTTGTTTTTATTGTTTTGAAGTTTTTTTGTTTTGTTTTGTTTTTTAACTCGTTTTTCCTTTTAATGTCAGGCTCATTCTGAGGCTATTTACAGAATCCATCATGAGGTACTGACCAAGTTATTCCAGTCCCTTATCTCCCATATTAAAAGGATTTGAAATTATCACCAACACATGCTCTTAAATTGTGTGAATTTAAAACCCTTGCTCTGAGTACAGCACTGAATTCCCCTTAGAATGTCTTTGAAACAGGGTTTTTATGTCTGCCATCTGCGTGTTTCTATCTACGATTATTAGAAGGCATTTTATGCATTACCTGGTCTGTCCAGAGAGAAGTCAAAATGGTAACCCATAATAAGCACACTACCATGGAGAGCAATCCACATTTCCTGGATGCTGCCTTCTACCTCTTCTAAATTCACAGACTCTCTTCTCCCTCTTCTGGCACTTTCAAAAACAAAAAAAGTGGCAACGTGTTTGCCTAGGCCTGTACAATTCTATCATGCCATCCCCTCTCTTGCCAGGGTAGACAGAGAAGAGTTTAAGAAGAAAGAAGTTGTGTCAACCCAGTGCCCCACTGTAACTTTGCATTGTTTCCATATTTCCTTTACATTCCCAGCCACACCAGGAATGGACATTTGGGCAGGTCTCTTTTGTACCTTACTTCATGTGTACCAAACTACCAATCACATACAGAGTAAGATCAGTCATGTGCACCCTGCCTCTCTCCAACACTGCATTTGCACAGGCAATCCTTCCTTCCCCTCCGTGTGTGTGTGTGTGTGTGTGTGTGTGTGTATGTGTGTGTATGTATGTTTGTGTGTGTGTGTGTGTGTTTAACTTATTCAGGGAGACCAGCTCTCTACCCTCTTCTTCTCCCAACACACACCTGTCTAGATAAGATCCTTCTCTACAATGTTCTGACAAACACCATAATTTTTCTTCATGGCATTTAAAGTAATGGTAATTATAGGGTGACCTATGTATGTAATTTTTTTAGTGCTTTAGTGTTTCTCTCTCCTCCTAGACTTTACCTTCCCCATGATTACTGCTCGGTGGTTGTATCTAAGTAGAAGGATCCTTATAGGTGATATCTTTTATTAAAAAAGCAAGCCTAATGAGGGGATGGCAAAGCTCAGATTTCAGCTACAAAACTAAGGAATAATGAGGGAGAAATAGGAGGTCACTGCATCATTTTTATTTGGAAAAAGCATTTAATCTAATCATAATTCTTGTTGTAAATCTGGCCCTTTAAATTTTAATTGTATCAAATAAAACACATACTGATATTATCCTTGGGAATACTATATCTCCCCTGTTATTATTTTCTGTAACTGACCAAGAGTATTAAAATGTGATGTCCACTTTTCTAGCCAATTATTTAGAGTACCAAATGCCATTGTAAAATAGTCCAGCAAGGTGAATTAAAATGTACCACCATCTTTTTGCCTCTGGATCATTTGCCTCTGATGGCTACTCTGCATTGTCTATGGCCATGTTCTATGCTGTTTATGTCTTTCCTGCTGCCTCTTTTGTAGTTCAGCATCCTCTTGTTACTACATGCACTACCCACTGGAGGGTATTCCTATGTGGAGCTTCCACTCAGGGGAGGACTCCAAGCTCACCATGAACCCCAGAATGACCTATTGACATTCATAGCACTGCCCAGTAATGTCCCTCCCTCCCCTCATCAGATGGTGTGTGATCCAAAAATGCAAGTATTAACAATATTGTTCTGAGGTAAATATGATTTAGAATCAAATCTTCTGAGGAAAAAATATCCACAATAATTCTTTTCAAAGCCAAATACAAATAATTTATTTAAAACAGCCTGTATTCATTTGTCAGGCTGATTTTCAGAATTTAAAATCTCATTCAACATTTCTATCCTCACCTAAAATATTACTTACAAGCTTATTTGAAATGTTGTTCGTAATTAATAATTCTCATGATCTTGCAGAAATCAAAAAAACAAAGACAAATGTAGGCAAGGGTAGTGAGGCGGCTATAAATGTTCTTCCACTATACAAACTCTCAAATTTTCCTCTTAGTAAAAATAAAAAAAAAACAATCATATGAGTTCTACTAGAAAAATTAATAAACCTATAAGCAAATTTGATTCAATAAACATTATCGTGTGCCCAGTGTGTTTGGCACTCTTCAAAGGCGGAGGGGAACACATCCTTAACCTCTCTGTACCTTGGTATCCTCATCCGTAAAATGGTAATAATAGTTCTTACCTCAAGTATTTGTTATTAGATGAGTTGACACACGTGTAACAATCAGGACAGGGACTGGCATCTACTAAATGCTCCAGACTGCTGTAATTATTATTATTTAGACTAATGAAGAGTTTCAGCCTGGCAGGCTGAACTTCACATGAACTTCACTGTGGTTGTTCTGCTATTTCTGCTGTTTTTTTCAAATATCATTTGCCTTAAAAACACATCTATGTGAATAACAAGTCTAGGAAAGGACTAATCCAGCCTTGGACATCTCAGAGACTTGAATCCATACCAATAGGACCTCCACATTCGTCCACTCATTTCCGGAGAAGACCTGGGGGATACTTTTTTCGGAGGAAAATCAAGTTTCCAGCTCACTTCTTGGCTCTCTTAACATGAATTTACCCATCAGTTTAATCCTGGAATATAGTTTGTTTAGTTGTTGTTTGTGTATTTTCTTTGTTGTTGTTCCTTTTGTATTTTGTGGATTTTTAATAATCTATAAAAAGGGAGCAACTATAAAAATAACAAACATTTGTATAATGCTGTGAGCCAGGTCCTGTACTATCTAAGTACTGTCCACATATTAACTCACTTAATTCTCACAACAGCCAATTATTATTCCCCATTTACACATAAGGAAAACTGAGGTATAAGAGGTTAAGCCATTTGCCCAAGGTCACACAGTTAATTAGTAGCCAGTGTTTGAAACTAGTCAGTGCTCTTACTCACAATAATTCACTGGTTTTCTACTACAACTCATCCTATCAGGATCATAAATTCTCCCTAAACCAAAATTTCTGGTGTCTCAAGACCAGAAGCTTCAGAAGCTCTCTAAATAAGGGCAAAGAGCATTTGTATTGTTCTCACCATCAAAATCTAACTGTATGCTGCCCTAAGAACAGATTGACCATACATCTGATTTTGCCTGGGACAGACAGGTTTTGCATCTATTGCCCTGGTGAAATTATAAATAGCACCCAAAGTATCCTCCATAGTTATCCTTTTGCATAGCAGCTTAAATCATATGCTTGCCTTTAACTGAGTATTTCTGAATGTGGGAAATGTGTCTGTGTTATATGTGTGCATTTACACATGCATGTGTGTGTTTCTCCAAAAATTGTTGAAATTGTTAGTTCTTTATCTTTAAAATGCTTGGACATTGTAAAAATGATGTTGCTTTGAGGCTTGTCCTCTTTGACTTGTGCACTATCTGTGTCCTGCACATTTTATATCAGGTGACATTTCCACTGGAAAGCTCATGGTAGTTCTGAAAACTTTGATATTATAAGGAAAAAGCAAAATAGCAATTTACAGAAGCTTTCTTTGGTCACTAGAAAATGCACTAGAAAATTTAAATTTATCTTGAATGGATTTCTGGCTTTAAAATTAAATCAGAATATTCATCCATCTCGACTAGTCTTTTGGATTAAAGAGTTGAGGGGGTGTAAGAGAACAATGGGCCTCCGTACCTGTGATGCAATTCTATCTTTATTCTCCCACTTTTCTGCTTAGATCCTGCACTGGTTGAGACTGCTTCGTAAAAGATGTCAATGTATCCTTGCCCAAACACACTCTAGGTCATTTTTTTCCTTCTTTTGCTTTCTGATGTCCAAGTTGACACATTCACTTGGTCTTAAGAGAGGAGCATCTTATCCTCATTCTTGAGGCTCAAGGGGCAGGGGTGGTGAGGTTGACCTCAAAGCCATCCTGCATTTTTAGGGTATATGTAAAGCAAAATACTACTGTTTCCTCTGATAAACTTTTTGTCCTGGTTTCATTGTCCTTGATGATTCTTTTAGCTTCTTTTATGAATTTAGTTTGTCTCCTCTCAATCCAAAAAAAAAAAAAAAAAAAAGGAAAAGAACAATTATAGACCCCTTTTATATGCCTTCTGGGTATCTTCCTGCCACTCATCATTGTTTTAAACATGAAGTGACTCTCCTGGTACTGACTCTAAGTAGGTATCTGACTGTGGTGCCCTTCGTGACTTCTCCCTCTGGTGAAATCTTACCTATCCTTCCAGGCCCACACTAAATATCTTCTCTTCTGTGAGCCCTTTGGAAGGAATTAATTACTACACCATCTGCAGAAATGCAGTTGTGTTTACCCTATATGATGATTTACCTTCATCTGTCATCTCCCTAGGTTCCCAGCTCAATCAGAAAACAAGGACTCACTTTTATATTACTCCTTTGGGCCTATCACAAGTTCTCATATATGCGTGCTTATTAAATGTCTGATGAATGAATAGCACTTCACAAGTACACACAAAGTTATTTTCAAAATATATTAGCTTGTCTTATCTCTACAGCAATCTCATATGCAGTATAAGATCATGTTTATATTTATGAAACATAAGATCACAAACACCCCAATTTCACAGAAGGGAAAACTCAGAAATCTTGGCAGGTAAAGGTTATGGTAAGATGGGTGTAAACTATTCTGTAGGTGTCCAACTAACTAGACTTGTTAGCCCTCAAGGACAATAAAGAGAGTTTTTATTTACAAACTACTTGACTTGACTGCATTTTCTAGTGACCAAAGAAAGCTTCTGTAAATTGCTATTTTGCTTTTTCCTTATAATATCAAAGTTTTCAGAACTACCATGAGCTTTGCAGTGGAAATGTCACCTGATACAAAATGTGCAGGACACAGATAGTGCACAAGTCAAAGAGGACAAGCCTCAACACAACATTTCCTGAGTAGGTTTCCATTACTTTTAGAATGGCCTCAAAGCAGATCTTGGGCAGCTTTATCATAACAGCCCACCAGAAAACTTCCACGTGGCCATTAGGACACAGCTAGAGCAATGTGGGTTGGGCTATTCTCAGTCCACTGAAGAACTGCCTAGGTGACCTTTGGCATGGCCTAAACCTTTCTACCCTAAATCATTTGATTATTTTTCTTTTCTTATAAGAAGTTTGGGTACAGGAAATAAATGTTATTTACATGTCACCTCTGAACAAGAAACAATGCAAATTTAAATATATATTATTCTCCCTGTAACAATACAATAAATTTTAGTTCATAAACAGAGAACAAATGAAACATAAAGCAAAATAAACAAGTTCACCAAATCTAAATCACAATGTGCTACAGTAAAAAGACCTGAAATCAGACAAGGGTGTTTGCTCTTTTAACCAGCATCTTTTAAGCACCTATTAGGTAGCAGGCACTGTGTGACTGGTTAAGAGATTCTGTACTAGGTAGATGGTGGGTCCTACTTGCTGAGTTCAGGGGTAGTGGAGGAGAAAAAATATAGGGGGAAGAAAAGTTTAAGTAAATAAAGAATATGTTGAATCCGGGCATAGTGCAGCACATCTGCAATGCCATCAGCTCAGGAAACTGAAGCAGGAGGATCACAAGGTAAAGGTCAGCCTCAGCAACTTAGAGAGGCCCTCAGCAACTCAGTGAGACCCTGTCTCTAAATAAAAATATAAAAAATAGGGCTGGGATTGTGGCTCAGCGGTAAAGCGCTTGCCTAGCACAGGCGGGACCCGGGTTCAATCCTCAGCACCACATAAAATAAAATGCATTGTGTTGTGTCCGTCTACACCAAAAAATGAATATAAATAAAATAGCTAGACATGTGGCTGAGTGGTTAAGGGCCCCTGGGTTCCATCCCCGATACCATACATACAAAAAAAGAACATGTTGAACTTGAGGTGGCTGAGAAACATCTGAGCATTGATGTCAAGTAGGCTTTTGGGTTGATGATTAGAGAATATATGAGAAAGAGGCAAGCTGCAGACAGAAATTTGATACTTGATATATACATTGATTGAAGCCATGGTTGATAATCTTCCTTAAGCATTAATGAGATTAAAAAGCCCAATTGGTCCTGATAATCACTATATATGTATGTAATTTAGGACAAGTTACTCAACAACTCTGAGCCTGTTTTACCACCTGTAAAATGGTCTGGTTTTCAGTGACTTGCTGAGATGTAACAAAAATTAAACAAAATTTATTTTGCTTCAATCAGTTGCCACATATTAGGGACTAAAAAGCACTAATTATCTTTTCCATCAGTTACAGTTAAGTCTCACAAACATATTTTAGAGTCACTTTTGCTCTGTTTTCTAGCCCTGATAGTGGATTAGAGATGTTTTAATTGTGGGCAATAAGAATAATATATCCTTTATTTTCTGTTTCAAACACTAAACAAAGTTGCTTAAATTGCACACATCAGAATTCCCTGTGGTGATTATTTAGAATGCAAATTCCTTAGCCTTGACCTTAGACGTTCTCAACCAGAAATTCTGGACCATGCAAACAGGAATCTGCATTTTTAATAAGCTTTCAATTTGATTATTATGCACTCTAAAGGTGCAAAACTTGGAGCCTTTCGCTATGAATCTTTAATAATATGAAAACAATCAAATGTTGCTGGTCTTTACTTGATATCCTTTGAAACCCACACCTAAATGATTAGACTCTGGTAGTACTTCCCAACTTTTCTTCTGCATTAACTCCACCCTCCCAATAGGATCACCTCCACCAGGTAAAATTCTGTCAGTATTCCTTCTGCCCATTTGACTGGCTTTCCTGGAAATGGAAATCTTGGCCTTCTACTGAACTGCCCTGAAACTACCTAGTCATATTTCTACAACAGAATCTGACCTCTTTCAGGATCCCAAAGCATCGCTCTCATAGCACACTTGATCTCTTCCTGCAGAAATCTGCCTCACCCCACTCAGGCAACTCTGTGTCTTAATACACAGTCACATGCATTATGTGGCATCAGACTCATGAAATTAGGTGCTGATTAAGAATAAATATTGTCTCCCAGCTGCTAGGAAGGTTCAAACACTTCAAACTGATTGCAGAAAGAAAATAGGTCCAATCTGTTCTGTTCTGCAAAATGTCAATAGAGACGGTTATGCAGGCACGTCTGATACTTTTCTTTTGCACAAATTACAGGGTGGAATGGAAACAAGGATGGCATGAATAGAAATCCATATTTCAGGAGAATAAAAGAAGTGGCATATTATTGAGCTGAATCTCCACAGGTTGCTACTTGTCACAAGCTTCTAATGCTACATTCACATGAAGAGGGAGAGTCCTTCACCGTTTCCCTAGAGAATGAGCTCTCTAGTCACAGAGGCACTTTTCTAGGCACATGCTTTTGGAAACTTGCTTGCTTATAATACTTGAGATCAGGTATGTAGGAGTCATAAATACAGTACCTGTATTTCTAAGAGCATTTTGCCCATTCTCAGCAACTGGATCAAAAGGGAGAGAATAAGCCAATTGAGACACACAAATGTGCTCTAAAATATAAAAGCCTATGTTTAAAATACCTTTAAATCTATTCAATAACATCACATGTCAGCTTCCAGTGTCTCTCCCTCCCAGCTCTCTGTCCCCTCCTCCTCCCCCATGGAGCCACACAAGGGCCAAATTACCACTGTTTGAAACAAAAGAAAGGCAATTCACATCTGAAGAAAATTATGGAGAGAATGCAAGAAGCCAAATAACTACCTATGGGGCTGGGTTTTATATTTCTACTTGGCACTATGATGTATTTCTTTTTCAGCTAACTCATTACCAACAGGTTATTGATTTATTTCCATTTAAATACTGAAAGCCCCTACTCCCCATGCTAAAAAACATCTATGTCTTTAATGTACTTTAGCTTCAACAGTAAGCACAGATGAGAAGCAGTGCTCACCCTTGAGCCCTGTGTACTTCTCCAAAAATCTATCCTTCTTTGTGAGACATATAGAAAAATAGGAGGTTTTTTAAAAACTTAAAAGAAAATCCTAAATGAAACCAATATACTTGCATATTTTTCTTAAGAGAGAACTGAGGAAGAGATAGCAGGTACCTCTATAGCTGCTGGCTAAATTTGAAACCACAAACACTAATGTCATTGTCATTGAAGGCAAGTCCCCATGTCACAACCGTTGGTGTCATCAGACACAGGGTACCTCAAGAAACCTGGTAAGCACCACAGTTTCAATCTCAGGTGAACTTTCATAAGTCAAGTGAGAAAAAAAAGATTGCTAAGTCACTCCTTTTGATAATTCCTTTCTCCCTCAGGCCTAACTAAACCTAATTAAAACAGAGTTTTAAGAAATCTCTGATGGCTAAGGATCTCAAAAGCTGAGGATTACAGAAAAAAAAAAAGAACTATTCTCCAATCACTGCAAATTAAATTAAACTCATTGATTCAATTAACCCTTTTTTTGTTCAAGACATTGCTTGATGAAGGATTCACATACAGTATATTTTACAATTTTTTAAATACCATAGGAAATCTGAGGTGCTTAAATTAATGTAAATTTGCAGGAGATTAGGCAGGTAATGATACAAAATGATTCAAAGTGCATGGTATTGTATGAAAGACCAATTCTAGGGAAAGATCTATGGATTTAATGAAATAATTTTTGTTAAAGCCAGAGTTGAAGTCTCTTGACTCTTATAAAGAGTGGGTAAAATTAGAAATAATCTAAGTGGAGAGATGCTCAACCTTTGAAACATCCTCAATCTCAATTTCTTTCCTTCTTTCTCTCCATTTTTTGTTCATTTGTTTGTTTTCTTGGTTGTTGGTTAGTTTGGAGGGATTGGTACTGAGGATTGAATCCAAGGGTGCTTTGCCACTGAACTACATTCCTACTGCCTTTTATTTTTTATTTTGAGACAGGATCTCACCAAACTGCTGCAGGTCTTGCTAAATTGTTGGGGCTGACTTCAAATTTGCAATCCTCCTGCTTCAGCCTCCCAAGTCACTGGCATTAAAGAAGTATGCCACTGTGCCTGGCTCAACCTCTCAACCTCTGATTTCGAGAAGCTAAAACTGCACCATGTCTAGTCAATCTAAATATTAGTGATTTTAGTGCAAAATTGCATTTTTCATTTCTATATTTTAAGGCTTTTACAGCAATGCAAAATTGAGCTGTACTGAGATACAGTTAAGTACCTATCCTAAAAATCACTGAAAATAATTCTTACAACATAGTGAATTTATTTCTTTTTGTTTTCTCCATCTTAGTCTCTGGCCCTGGATCTTTAACAGTCCCAACCACCACCATGATAGGTGTGTTCTCTGGTTGTATCTCATTAAAGTTATGAAACATATTATGCTGAAACGTATGAAAAACAAGGTTCCTTCTTCCTAAACTCTTCATCCCCTGCCCTCCCCAGGTCTTCACATTTCTAAATTAACCAGCATGCAGGCAAGAGCACTAATGCTAAAAGTGTGGTTTTGAGAAGGGCCCTTCCTACCTCCCTGAGGAGTGGCAGGATTTATTTACCTAAGAAATAATCCAACAAGAAGCAAGATTAAGGTCTGCTCATTTCATCACAGGATCATTCAGGCACCTCTGGAAGTTAGTCTCCTGGTCTGGACACACACTCCTTCTACATTCATAACCACAGCTCCATTTCTGTACAAAATGCCCTGACAATAAATAAAAACCCAGCTGCTCCTGGCTGCCGTTGGTACCCAAGGGACATGGCCAGACACAGATAATAAAATTCTAGCTGGCAGCCTGTCAAAGGATCATTTATTCTCTTTCTCTGCATGTAAGTATATGAACCTAAGAAACATGCCAATGTGTACATTAAAATAAAATCATTGCAATTATAAGTTTGACTTTCAAAGTAAAGTAAAGGTCACATATCAAAATAAAGCAGGTTCAGAGAATCTCAAGACATCAAAAATTTGAAGCCTAGACACTTGAAATTGTTCAATAAAGTGGAAATAGTCCTATTTATTCACAAAGTGAACACTATTTTTGACTCATCGTAGAAAATGGAAGACTGACGAGCCAGCTAACAGGTTAAGACTGAGACTTTAAGAAGCAACTCAAATTACCTTCAGCTATAAGTGATATGGAATGAAAAGTCACAATTTAGTCTTGGGAAGCAGATGGGGGGAAAATTTGGCCAATTTCTCAACATTTGAGCGACACCTTCTTGGTAATGCATTACATAAGGAACAGAGTGAAGAAATCTCTGCAAACTTTAGAGTTAGAACTTGGGGAAAATTTGTCAAAATTTGATATGGTGACAAAAATTACCAGGCTCATATCAAAGTAATGAAAGATAATTGTCCATTCTTCCACAAGAAAACGGACTTTCTGTTCACTGTTAAGGAGATAGTTAAACATGTTTTGTTGGTGAGGACTAAAAATATTGCTAAATTTCTTCTACTTTGAAGAAAATTTCCAGCAAGACTTGTATGTTGAAATTTCTGATCCATTGGTCTCATTGAACTTCTATGAGAACCAGGTTAGTAAAAATAAAAGGATAATAATAATAATAATAATAATAATAATAATAGATCTACAAAGATTTACCATGTGCTAGGCATGACTCCAAATGCCACACATTTACTAACCCAGTTACTGTTTACAGCATCATTATAAGACAGAGCTCATATTTTTTTGCAATTTGCACATGGGGAGACTGAAATGCAGAAAGGTTACATAACTCATCCAAGTCACAGAGCTAGTAAATGATGGTGCTCAGAATCAAAATTAGATCATCTACCTCTAGGTGGTGCTCTCTTAACTCAAATGCAAGAGCAAAAAAATGAAAGATGAAGTCACAGATACTTAGCTTCATTATTAAGAATCAAAAAGAAGTGGTGGAGACCGTAGCAAATTGGGGAGAAACCCTTTCTGAAAACCAAATTTAATCCTTGGACCACTGGTTTGAAGCCCGAGGTCTAAAGAAGAGAGTGTGACTTCATTGTCAAAAGTGAGATGCATTGTATTCTGTGGCCTGGAGAATTGCGTATGATAGGAGTTCAAAGTCTGGTAGAAGTTTGATTACCCAGAGACTGGGAAAATCAATTAAGGTGCGCTTTTGTGCAGTAGGAGACACTCACTCTCTTGTTCATAGCACTGGAAATGGAACAGGACCCAAGACATTAGCCACTACTTGGGCTCCTATAGAAATGGAAGTCAACAGAGTCTTGGCAAAAGCTCCCTAAAGTAAAACCAAGTACTTGAGGAAAGGTGCTGCCAGCAGACCTAGACACTGGCCCTTTTTGGGGGGCTGGGGGGAGGGGTACTGGGGATTAAACCTGGGGCCACTTAATCACTGGGCCACATCCCCAGCCCTTTTTCTTTTTTAATTTAACTTTTTTTTTTTTTTTTTTTTTGAGACAGGGTCTTGCTGCATTTCTTAGGGCCTTGCTAAGTTACTGAGGATGCTTTGACCTAGTGACCCTCCTGTCTCAGCCTCCTGAGCTGCTAGTATTATAGGGATGCACCACCACACAGAGCCCACTGGCCCATAGCTTTTTAAATGAAATTTATCTTATGATACATGAAAACAGAAAAAAATTATGTTTTACTGGGATAATGTGATGTTTTCATACAGGTATAAATTGTATAATGCTTAAATGAGGGTAAACATACATATATATATATATATATATATATATATATATATATATATATCCTCTCAAAAATTTATCATGTCTTTAGGATAAAAAACTTTCAAAAACCCTTTCTTCTAGCTGTTTAAAATGTGTAGTACATTACTGTTGCCTCCAGTTATCCTACAGTGCAACAGCACACCAGAACTTCTTACTCCTAAGAAGTTCTTACTCTGTTCATCAATTGATGGTCATTTGGTTGTTTCCATTTCCTGGAAATAAACATGGCAGTACAGATGTCTCTTCAACATAATGATTTCATTTCCTTTGGATATATACCCAGTAGTGGGATTACTGTGTCATATGGTGGTTCTATTTTTAATTTTTTGAAGACTCTCCATAATATTTTCCATAATGACTATACTAATCTACATTCCCACCAACAATTTGCAAAAGTTCCTTTTTTGAAAAAAAAAATCCTCTCTAGCACTTGTTATCTTTGATCTTTTTGATAATAACCATTCTTACTAGGTTAAGGTGATATTCCATTGTGATTTTGATTTGCATTTCCCTGGTGATTAGTGATGTTGACTATATATATATATATTAGGTATATATATACCTAATGGCCGTTTGTCTTCTTTTGAAAAATATCTACTTAAGTTTATTGCCCATTTTTAATCAGATTATTTGGTTCTTGGCTATTAAGTTTTCGAAGTTCCTCATATATTCTAGATACTATCCTCTTGTCAAAGGTGTAATTCGCAAATATTTTCTTCAATTCTGTAGGTTGTCTCTTCACTCTTATGATTGCTTCCTTTTCTGTATAGAAGCTTTTTTGGTACAGCTAAATACTTCCTTAACTATCTTCTGAGTCCAGATCAAGAGCAGGGACAATTGTGATAACAGCCATATAGAGAAGCAAGAATTGCTCTCATTCTCATATGTGAATCTCATGAGTCTGCAATAAGCGAAGAGATAGTGAAGGCCTTGTGAAAAAGGAGTGACATTAGACATCCTCTTGGAAAATAAGGCTAGAATAAGTTTCAGAAGGACAGGAACTTGACAACCTTCTTTTCCAAGAATATCAGCAGTCAGTCAGTAATTTATGTGTGGAATAAATAAATAATAAACAAGATTTAATTTTACCCAGAAAAGTTATATGATATTTCTTATCTATCAGCTTTTGGAGAAATCTTTACTCTTTACTTATCATTTATTTATATATTATTTTAAACCAGAAGGGACTTCCTCAATTATGTCCATATATTATGGACTGAAACTGGACAGCCAAAGAATTTAGTCAGTTAGCAGGAAAGCTGGGACAAGAGGCTTGCTCAATCCTTCTCACTCCAGCAGCTTTTTTTAGACACTTTTATAAAATGGTTGGTTAAGAGTCCCAAATTTTTAGGCATTATTATCATTTTGCATGACATATTTTCCACTCATTCATGCTGTTGTAATCATAAAAGTAACTTCTACTTCCTGTATATATTTTCTGTGTTCTCAGCCTTCAACTCTCACACCTGCCATTTGCTTCTGCTCAGAATTCTTTCCCATTCTTTGTTGCAAGACGTCCTTTATAGGAAATGACTCAAAATGTTCTCCCCATGGACTTTTCTTAACTAATAAACCATGCATTGGCAGTGTGCCCATCGGGAGTCACTGTCTGACCAGCGAGCCCCTCACACATTTGAAGAGGCAACTAAGATCATTTGCTCTAAACTAGGTTAAGTGAAACAACTTATCTGTAATAGATAATTCATTCAGTTATTTTTATTTGCCTTGAGTCATTAAAGTAGACATTTCAAAGTGCAAGTCACTTACCGATAATTTCTAGTGAGTCAGTGTTTCATTTATTTTTAACTTAAATTGGAGGGACTAATCTTACCCTTCTTTATTATAACTTTAGAGTTTGATGCTCTTGTATCTCAGAGGTATGAGACATATTTCCTCCCCAGTTGGTTATGAAGGCAACTGCTGAAGACAAGAAGAAAGCCACAGAAGTAGGGGTGCTAAAATATGAGATTACAATTGCATCAAAAAAAAAAACCGAAGGCTCATTTTTGCATACTTTATGAATAGATTTGGTTTTAAATAACTTTTTCCTAGTTAAAACAGGAAGAAATCATCATCTGAGCTAAATCAGCTGATGAAGGCTATGGCGAAGCCGCAATCGTTCATCTATTCAACACTTATGGTTAGGCCTATTATGTGTCAGACACTATTCTAGGTACCAGGGAAACAGCAGTGAAGAAAAAAAAGAAACAAGCAAAAATTCTTGTCCTTCATGAAGCTTATGCTCAAGTAGAAGAGAAAGAAAATAAACAATGCTAAATTGTAATAAGTGTTATAAAGAATAGATAACAGGATAGAGGACCAACAGAGAAGGTAGCTTATGGGGCATAGGGGGAGAAATTGTGACTTTTAAATCAGTGATGAGGATGGGCCCACTAATAAGGTGACCCTTGATCAAGGATCTGAGGGAGGTGAGCAAACAGGTCCAACTGGTACACAGGAGCACAGTGTGGCAGACAGCAAGCTCAAAGTCCCTGAAACAGAGACCTGTCTGAAGAGCAATGGAGAGGCCAGCAAGACAGAACCAACCGAGTAAAGGAAAGATTAGCAGGCCAGGAGAACAGAGAGCAGGTTACAAAGGGATTTCTGGAACACAGGAAGGACTTTAGCTGTTATTTAGGGTGAAAAGGGAAATTACTGGCAGGTTTTGAGCTCAGAAATGACATGACCACCCAGAAGAAACTGAAGGAAGACACAAGAACAAGAAAGAGGACAGGCAGGAAGCTATAGCAATAATCTATCTGTTGCTGTTTGTGCTTGGTTTATAATGATAACAGTGGAGATGGTAAGGAATGGTCATATTCTGGATATTCTTGAAAGGTAAAGGTAAGATTTGCTGCATATTTATACTACGGGGCATATAATAATAATAAAAAATATTTGAAGAATAACACTATGGTTTGGGGCTAGGGTCTAGAATGATGGAGATATCATTTTTGTAGCAAAGATCAGGAGTTCAACTTCAGACACATTACCTTTGAAATGCTTATTAGACTGTTAAGTTAAAAGTTCAAGTCGACAGTTATAAATGTTACCTAAATTTAGGGAAAATATCCAGGTGATAGCTATAAATCTCTGTACAGACTGTTTTTAAAACCATGAGATTTGATATGGTAGTAAGCATAGAGAAAAAGCTTCAGTGTACATTCCAGGCCATGCTCTGTGGAGTTGGTTAGATGGGGAAGAACCAGTCAAAGAAACAGCATGTAGGGTCACTGAGATGAGAGAGAAATCAAAAGAGCAGTGTCCTGGCAGCCAAGAGGAGAAAGCGCTTCAAGAAGAAAGGAGTGCCCAATGGTACCTATGTTGTTGGTACATGAATAAAATAAGTGCTGAAATCTGATTATAAGATATAGAAATACAGACATCATTGACCGAGGTGGAAGTGTAATGATGGAGGTGAAATCTAGCTCGAGTGGATGCCCAACAGATTGGGAAAAGAGTAACTGAAGACAGAAAGTGTAGAATGCTGTTTGAACAGGTTTTTCTCCAAAATGAAAGCAGAATAATGAGACAGTACTTTGAGAGTGAAGCAGGTCAGCAGAGAGTTATTTGGAATCTAAAGCATTAACAGCATGTATGTTGATGAAAAGTGTTGCATTAAATTTACATATAAATGAAAATTATTCTTGAAAATTGAGAGTTAATTTTTATCTGATTCCTCTTGATTAGCTGCTATGTTTAAAACTGGCATATATTTTGTTAATAAGACAATGTTCTAGAATCATTCAGTTCAATTGAGGGATTCAGAGTAGAGTTAACATAACTCTAATTGGATATAGTCCTCAATTAAATGCTTCCTTTAATATATTAATGTCAGCTGGAAAAGTTCTTACTGATGCTTTTAATTACTATAGATTTTTAGAGTTTTTAACTCTTAGAACCTGAGCAAATGTGAACAGCACAGAATGTAAAACTGGGAAGACAAGTGTAAGATGAGAACTTGATACATCTAATATGTACGAAGATGTGAACTAAAACTGTTACAGAATATACTGAGACATACTGATGTATTAATATTCAGTGACATATATTTTTATGTTAACTTTATGAGTAAAAGATCCTTAGTATAAAATGACTATGAATAAATTTCAGTTATGTTGAGATATATATTGAGGTGTGAAGATAGAATTGCATTCAGCACCATTGCAGTTTGAAAGCTTCTCTGGCACATTTCTAGTATAACTGAATTCATTATTTTGAATGCTTAATATGCAACAAAATTTGTTAATTATCTTTGTGAGCTAAATGAAATGCTTGGCCTTGAATTTGATTGACTTCCTGATCTGTTTCTTAGAAATGTACATACCATTGTGGTTATGTGGAATAGACCAAAAGATTGTTTGCCAGTCATTCTCCTTTTTCCTTTTGTGCTAAAAAGTTTAGCTGAGTACACAGCAGCTCAGAATGTCAACGTTTTCAAACTCCTCTTGCACCTGTGTGTGGCCCAAATGACTGAGAGCCATCCTGTGAGAATGTGGAAGTGGCAAAGTTACCTTGCACAATATTTTCTCAAGATGAGGCTACTTGCCCTGTTTTAACTCTATTTTCTGGCTACAATGTAGCCCTCTTGGACTATCTGGTGAACTTATAAATGGAGACTAAGCACAAAAAAAATGTATGAAGGAGATAGAAGCCTGGATTCTTCCATGACACTGTGGAATGTCATTTCAGCCTATGGTGTCTCCTCCATATGCAATAAAGAAATAAATGTCTATATCGTTTAAGTCACCAATAGTTGATGTTTTTCCTTTGACTCTGTTACAAGGGATTATATGTGGAGACCTAGAAATTTATAAATTTAAATGATGTAAGGTAAATATAGGGAAAATAAATACTGAAAATAGTGTTTGAGATATCTTTATAGGAAACAAAATAAGGAATAAACAGATTCATTTGTAGAATAATTATTTGTCTGAATCTCTTCATCTCTGATCTTATCTAAAGTGTTTTATTTCTTATTTTATGCTCTCATCACCCATTTAATAATTCTTTTGTGAAGAATTAATTTCCTGTTGGCAACACAAAATCAATACAATGCATGAGAAGTGTGTTTCTTAAACAATGATTGGAAAGGCATCTATGCTGTCATGAGGCCCGTTCTGAAACACCAATGCCCAAATAAGAACCCGTTCTTCATGAGTGTCCTTGTAACCAGCATACAAAGCATGAAATCATTTCTTACTAATAAAGTTCAATTGCAGAAGGCAAAGGAAAAACCAAGTTGGATTGAACAAAAGGATAGTCATCTATAATGACAACCATCTTGAGAGAAATTAATTCAGAGGGTATTTGAAATACTTGATCAGATTGTTCTAAGGAGAAAGAAGGAGACAATAGCTCTCTTTAGTAGAAGTACCTTTGATGAAAGAAACAGAAGGTAGTAAACTTGATCGAAGAAGAAAATTGATGGTGATGGCCTTACAAGAAAAACTACTTGTATAATAAAGTTTTTTCTTTATTATTTTTTATTAGTTCCTTTTAGTTATATATGAGAATAGAATTCATTTTGACAAGTATAAAAGCATGGAATATAATCCGTTCTAATTCAGTCTGCAAAACTTCCCCTTCCCCTCACTTTCTGTTCTCTTCCCTCTACTGATTTTTCTGCTATTTACCTATAGATATTTTTTAATAACTAGTGCCTTATGGATGTACATGATGGTGAGATTCACTGTGGTATATTCATATACGTACATGGGAATGTTATATCAGATCATTCCACTGCCTTTCCCTATCCCATCCCACCTCCCTTCCCTCCAGTCCCCTTTGTCTATCTCATGTGTCTTTCTTCTATTCTTGTTTTAATGCCCCTACTTATTTTGGATTAGCTTCCCCATATCAGAGAAAACATTCAACCTTTGACTTTGGGGGAGTGGCTTATGTCACTTAGCATGATAGTCTCCAGTCCATTTATGAGCAAATGTATAATACAATTTGAATTACACACATTTAAAAAGAGCTCCAAATCAAAATTTCCTCAGAACTTCCAAAGTCAGTATTTGTACCTTTTCTTCTTTGTCTGATTTTTTTTTCCCTAATTCAAAAGTAAGGGTGGATTTTTAACATATTAAGAGAAAAATAGCCAGACGTGGCACACACCTGTAATCCTAGTGACTTAGGAAGCTGAGGCAGAAGGATCACAAGTTCAAGGCCAACCACAAAAACTTAGCAAGCCCCTCAACAATAAAAAAGAACTGGGAATGCAGCTCAGTTATAAAATGCCCCTGGGCTCAACCCCCTGTACAAAAGAAGAAAAAAATAAAAAACTATGAACCAAGGATTCTACACCAAAACTAAAGGAAAAATGAAGATATTTTCAAAAAAATAAAGAGATAAGTTACCACTTGCCAACTGGTAGATTTACCACAATGAAATGTTAAAGCAAGTTCTTCAGGAAGAATAAAAATAATGCCAGACAAAAAAACAGAAACTACACAAATAAATGAAATGAGATAAAGGAAGATGAATATAAAATTCATTTTTTTCTTTTTTTAATAGTACTGTAGATAGTTGGCTGCTAAAGAAAACAAGAAAAAAATAGTAATAGATCGTGAGTATATAGTGTATGTAAAGTAAAATGTATGTAAACATAGCATAAAGAATGAAAGGAATTGAGAATACACAATTGTAAGGTCTTTATACTATGTTATTCCATTTAATATAATTTGAAAGTTGAATGCAATTGATTAAATATATACAATAAATCCTAAATCAAATTGTTGGTTTAAAAGTTTAAGGTACTATAAAAAACTTATAAGCTAATTATAGAATCATAAAAGAATCATCAATCCAAAAGTAGTAAAAAGTTTGGGGGACAAAAAGAAGAACAAATGAAAGAAATAGAAAATAACTAGATAAATAGCAAGAAGATACATTTTGGTATAAGCATGTCAGCAATTTTATGAATTGCAAAACTATAAATTAAAAGAAAATGTCAAATTGTACAAACGCAACAAAACCTACCAGGCATGGTGATGCACACCTACAATTCCAGAGACTCGGATTGATGAGCCCAGAAGAAAGCAAGTTTGAGGCCAGTTTCAGCAATTTATCAAGGCCCTAAGCAACTTAAAAAGATCCTGTCTCAAAAATTTTAAAAATATGTAGCTCAGTGGTAAATTTTACCACTGGTTCCAATCCTCTATACCAAAAAAATAAGAGAGAGAAAGAAAACCCATTCTATGTAAAAGACATACACAGGTTATAATTAAAAGATGAAAAAAAAAATGTACCTTCGAAACAATAATCAAAGAAAAACTGCAATTACTAACAATATTAAACAAAGTAGACTTCAAGCAAAAGTAGTTTACCAGAAATAAAGAGGGAGATTACATAATAACTGAGTAAATTCAGCAAAAAAGATATAAAAATACAAAATTTGTATTTTTATAACGACAACTTCAAAATAGATTCAGCAAAACAGATGGAAATAGATAAATTCACAATTAGAGAATTCAACACTCCTCTCTCATTAACAAATAGAACAGATATATAAATTCAGCAAGCACACAGAAAAATCCAAAACAAAACTATCAACCAACCTCATGTAATGACAATATAGAATGTTTGATTCAGCAAAAGCAGAGTTCACATTCTTTTAAAGTACAAAAGCATATTCACCAAGGTAGACCATATCCTGGGTCATAAAATTAAACCTACCAAATTTTAAAGAACGGAAATCATGTGAAGTATATTCTCCAACCATAATTGAGTCAGCTGAAAATCAAGACAGAAAAATAAAAAAATAAAAATAAATAAAAACACACTTTGAAACCCATGAGTAAAAGAAAAACACATAAATGAAATTAGAGTTATTAAATTAAATGAAAATGAAGAGCATATCCAAATTTGTAGGATAAATCTAAATNAAAAAAAAAAAAAAAAAAAAAAAAGTCAAAAAAATTGAAAACAACACTAAAGGACTGTTTTAGTCAGATTTTTCTCTGCTGTGACTAAAAGATCTGACCAGGACAATTTTAAAGGAAAAAAGTTTGTTTGAGGGCTTATGATTTTAGAGGTCCATAAAAGGCATCTCCCTTCCTCTGGGCTTGAGATGAGGTAGAACATCATGGCGGAAGAGTGCAGCAGAGGGAAGCAGCTCACATCATGATTAGAAAGACCAAGAGAGAGAAATTCAATTTGCCAGATACAAAAATATATACCTCATAGCCACGCCCCTAATGAACCACTTTCTTCAGCACCGCACTCCACCTGCCTCCAGTTATCACTCGATTAATCCCATCAGGGATCAATTCACTAATTAGGTTAAGACCATAACACAATCATTTCTCCTCTAAACCTTCTTACATTGTCTCACATGTGAGCTTTTGGGGAATACCTCACATTCAAATCATAACAAAGATATAATAGGTGAAACCAAGAGCAGTCAGTAAAATCCAAGAGGCAGCAGCTTCCCCTGGGCCCTCCTTGTATGGTTGTGTAGCAATGTTTCTCCAGAAGATACCTCATCATAAACAGGTTTCGTTGGAATCCTAAATTCAGTATTCCAGCATTAAGTTTTGCACCAGCAAAGAAGGGATGGAAAGGGCTGCAGCTGGGGCTCAATGGTAAAGCGCTTGCCTCACATGTGTGAGGCACTGGGTTTAATCCTCGGCACCACATAAAAATAAATAAAGATGCTATGTGTTCCTCTACAACTAAAAAAAAATATTAAAAGATGAAGAGATTCTAGATCCCACAGAAATGACTGGAAAAAATAGCTTCAATAGAATGTGGAATTTACAGCTTACACATGGAAACTTGCATACTAATCTTGATTCTAAAAGATGGAGGCTCAAGTACTTGCCTCCAAACTTTCAAAGTAACTATATTTCTTCTTTTTTAAAGGCCCAATGTTAACTGGTATTACATTTTATGCACTACCCAAAGTAACATATAGACAACATATATATGTCCCCAGTTCAAAATAGAAGATACCCATCCACCAGTTAACATTTATTCTTGTCTTGAACTCTTAAACACAATTGTGAGCATCAAGTATACAGATGATATCAAAATCTAAAACTGGTCTAGATTATGGAAATAAGTCCTCATTCTGTAATGAACCCCTCTGTTACAGTGGGGAAAAGAGGGAATATGATTCAATAAAAGACAGCAGATGCTATGGGACAAAATAGCTACATACACAAAGGAGATCCCCTCATGGGATCCAGCAGATGGCAAAAGCATAAGAAGATGTAACCCTTATGCTGGGCCAGAAGGGAAAACTAGTATCTAGATAAATGAAAGACATCACAAGGCAATTCAGGTGATGGGAATTGTGTGGTCAAAAGAGGTGATTGCGTGGGGCTGGGTATGTCACTCAGTGGTAGAGCACTTGTCTAGTACAGACCAAGCCCTAGGTTCCAGTCTCAGCACACATACACACAAAACAGGTGATGCCAAAAAACAAAGAGGAAAGAAGGTGTAGAGTATCTTCATACTAAAATTAGACCAACTGGACTGGGAAAAGGGTTTCAGTAACAAAGTGTAAGAAAAGACTAAGAAGCCAGAGAACAAAGGATCTCAAAATGCTGAATTGATCAGAAAATCCTCAGTTTGTTAGAAAAAAAATTAAAATAAAAAAAATCTAAGAGGAAGAGCATTTTATCACTGATGTTTTTTACAATTGTCAGTGCATGGTTATTGGAAAAAAAAGCAGATTAATTTCAGTTGGCATCATTAGCATTTTTAAACTCTCTTCAGATGATGCACCTCCTTTGCGCCTACAGGCAGGGGCTGACTGCTCCCTCCCCTTGGTACCTTACTGGTTTAATAAAAGTTACAGCAACTTTCTTGTGAAATATGATGCTTATATCTGACATGAAGCTCTTTCTCAATCTTTCTCTAAGTGCTTGCTAACTAAATCTTTTACATATATTATCTCCCTTAATCCCAAAACAATCCTATAAATATTATTATCCTCACTTTATGAGAATATGAGGATTAGAGAAATTAATTGGCTTACTCAAGTTCACACTGCCAGTGACTAGTGAAACAAAGTCAAATTCATGTATTTCTGTATGTCCTTAATATACAAACTGTATGTAATTAACCATTTTCCTGTTTTCATTGTAATCAGTAGTTCATCATAAACAATTACTAGTTTTGCAGTTATTTGCAACATATTAATATCATGTTTTTAAACCACTACTGCTCTAGAGTTTTTCTCACACATTCTATGCTGCCACCATCTGGTCTCTTGTAAAACTTTTCAAGCTTTTCTTCTGCGGTTATTTTCAGTCTAATCCAAGTTTCACATTCCCCTGAAAAAGGGCTGAAATTTGTGTGGACTACACTTATATTACTTAAAAATCCCTAATCTTATCAGCATGCTCCCCTCTACTCATCTACAATGTGTAAGGGTCATAGGAAGATTAAAATGGAAATTAACTGACTAATGAAATTTTATTGGCAAAAGAGAAATTCATAGCAAATTAGCTATTATGCAAAAATGCCGCAGAGGGGATGTGTCAATTCTGGATTCAGAGAGCAAAGTGGGTTGCATGATCTTTTCCCTTGGTTGACTATGGGAGCCTTGAGTTTATAAATAAGGGAAGGTAGGAAAGTAGGAATAAATCTTCAAGGCTGTACAAAAGGGTTTCAAGAGCAAAGAAGAACCAGAATAGAGTTATTGCTTAATCATTGACTTCTAAAAGGCTGGTGGCTATAATTGGTGAAAAATAAAACATGTTCACATTTATAAGAATGAGAACAATAAAACCTTTGCCAAGAGCTTACCATCATCTGGTTTCTTCTGCCAATATCTACCTACCAAGCCACTGATTGTATTAAGTTGATTCTCTTACATGGGATGGAAGAGAGAAACAAAAGCAGTTTTATTCCTTGAACAAAATGTAGCTACATGCTTCTGTGGACAGAGCAGAAGTCTGAGACTGGTAGTTCTGATGTGGCATCACAGTCTTCCATCTTTCCATGAGCCATTAAACTGGTAAATCTCTAAGTGTCCTTGAAGTTCTCACAGCTTAATTCCTCTGTTTGAGAGCAGAGCCTTAATACATATTGAGGTTGTTGGAATAGAAAAGATGAAAAGTGCCTGCCACTGTCCAGGCACTATGTAAGTTACTTCAAATCCACCATTTTGTTTCATTAATTCTCACAATGACCCTATGAAGTAGAGATCATTATTTCTTACCTAACCCTGTGTGTCAGACACTATTCCAATTCTCTGATGAATTAATCCTCACAAAACCCTGTGAGGGTAGGACTCACTGACCTGAATTACAGGTAAGGAATCTGAAGCCCTGAGAAGTTGAATAATTTGCCCAAGATCACAATCGATGTGAGCTCTATCTGGTTCCAAAATCTGTAATCTTAACTAGCCCAACACCTCTTTAATACACCCATACTACACACACACACACACACACACACACATACACATACAAGTACACACATATACAAGTACACACGTATGCACATGCGTGTGACTGAGTTCTTACACAAACATATGGAGCTTCAGAGAAGGTAGATTCTGAGTTCAGATGACTTAGGACATGTCAAACACTCAGCATCCATTGGAACACTCCTCAATCTACCTGACAAGGAATAAGAAAAAATAAACCAGGTGACAGAGCTGGTGACCACAGTGCAGTTTACATCTGATAGTGCCTGGGATTCATAAAACCTCTTAGAAGACAGAGATTGGTCTTGGTTTCCAAAGCTATAGCTGTAACTCTATTAGTTTGAAAAAACTACCATGATAAAGTATCACAGACTGGGTAGTTTAAACAACAGATGAGAGGTAGTGCTTAATCATTGACTTCTAAAAGGCTGGTGGCTCATAATCTTGGAGACTAAAAGTCTGAGATCATAGTATTGGCAAGGTTGATTTCTTCTGAGGACTCTAACTGTCCAGAGATAAGGCCTTCTCTGTGTTTTCAAATGGTCTTTCTTCTGTAGTGATTTGTTCCATAAGAATTGCTTCTTACAAAGACAGGAGTCAAATTGGATTAGGACCCAACCTAATTTTTAACTTAATAATTTTCTTAAAGACCCTGCCTCCAAATACAGTCACATTTGGAAATACTGACGGTTAAGTCATCAACCAGTGAATTTGGGGAGGGGTTCATAATCAAGCAATATCAAGTACTAAATAAAGAACAACACCCTGACAGTTTAGAAATTATTTACAATCAGAAGTAGAAGCTTAATTCTTATTGATATCAATGTCAAACTGTCTAGGTCAAATGACTATTTATATCAATAATGTTTTACACTGCCCTTTTTATCTTTTATCTCTATAATAGAGTAAAAGAGAAATAATTTTAATCTGAGGACAAAATTAGATTAAGAAATTCTTAGATACTAATTTCTAGAAATTATTTTTACTCTGCTGCCACACCAAAAAGAAATGAAAATATCTGATATTTTCAGAAGTATAGTTTTGTTTCCTTCTATGAAAATTTTCATCATAGCTTATTGTCTGAGGTTTAAATTTTCCAATTAAAAAACATACCTGGACCCTGTGACTTATAATTTTAATATATCTGATAGTTGGGACTCTAGAAAGTTTTATTCAATGCAAGTTGATTCTAATTACTTCATTTCATTTTGTAATCATGTGTTTGATTGCTCCACAGAAAGAACAAGATTTCTCAGGCAAGTAATAATATTATGATGTCTAATATCCTAGCAACAGCCTGAGAAGATCCATGTTTCAACATGTTCAAACACTTGGAATAAATTCCTGGTTTCAAAGTAAATAAGAATTACTTCATCATTTTTTTAATTAATTAAATATCCATGCATATAACCAACTTCATACATTTAATACAAATAAAATTCCAGAGAGAATTGCTAGAAGGTAGCAATTATCAGTCTACTAAGATTTTAAGTTTTCATGACTAATACTCAAAAAAATTATAAAAATAAATCGTCAAAACATAAAGTTTACCCTGAGAATTAAAGTGAGATAACAGAAATACTTTATTATTCTACATTTAATACAGGCCAGACTATGCATTTTAGGGTTTGTTTTCATTTTTTTCCACAGCACCCAAAAAACTAATAAGCACCCAAGGAAACATAGGGCAATTTGCTCACTTCTACAGATTTTTCCAAGATCTCACAGCAAAGTAGGCTTATACATAAGCACAGCTAATGAGTATAGATCTTAGTTGTCTACAAAATGATGTCTAGAAGAAAATAAGTTAAAGCCAAAAATAAGTCTATTTTAAAGGAATATAAACTTGAAATTCTGTGTTTGATGGCTACTCTGAGTATGGAGAAGCTGTATCAGACACTACACTCTAAGATGGTGTGTCTTCCAATGCAGGGTCTCCAACTCACATGGAAAAGGAAGAACATCCCAGTAGACTACTAAAATCCACTGTACTAAACAACTAAGCCACATCTCTAAGAGTAGCAATCATTGGCCCTTGAAATTATCAGAAGAACTAGTTAAAGGACTTCTGAATTCAAGACTAAATAAATATTGTGAAAAAGAATAAAAGGATCAAAAGTACAAATAAACAATTATACTCCCATTCTTCCAGGAGAAACTACTTATGGCTTACTAAAATATTACAAAAATATTTTATATTTCTTTTTAAGGATCAGTTAATAGTGCTATAAATATAAGAAAACATAAATTAAGGGCATATGTAAAGTATCATATCTCTTAAAATATAAAAGCTTCACACCACCAACAACCTGTTTGCTAAGTCACTGAATTAAGTTACATGTTATTTTAGCCAAAACTCAATTATAAAATCTAAGAAACAAATCATTCAAATCTTTGCCCCAACTCTTTCCTTCAAATAACAATTCTTTCAACAAGTCACAAACTATCATTACCAAAATTGAAATAAAGATTCTAATATGTGGAATCATGTAGATTTGCTGTTTATTAGTCTCTCTGGTTAAAAGTCTGCGGTTAGCGAAGACTGACTTTGCTAATTAAGGTTTAAGATTGATTTTTGGTGGATGATACATTCATTATATCACTATGACTGATAGTGATATCCATAGTTTCCTCTATTTTAAATTACTATTTTTAAACATCTGTATATGTCATAGAAGCTCTTCTTTCACCTCCAAATTTCCATATTTCATCACCCAAGATATTTTTATTATTTAAAGAGTTCCACATGATATTGCACTGATTTTTAAAAAAATTCTGCCGAGTGAATCATTATAGACACTGTTTTTAAAATAATTGTTCAGGGCTGAGGTATAGCTCAGTGATAGAGTGCTTACATAGTATATACAAGGCCCTGGGTTTGATCCACAGCACCAAAATAAACAAATAAAGAAATCTTTCAATTCAAAGGTTTTTGCAATCATTTCAATTCCCTTCTAAGTAAGTGTCAGGTTCCCAATTCCCATAGAGAAGACTATAGTAGAAATAGCATAATTTAGAACTTTAGCCAGTGATACTTTTTTTAAGTTAAAGATTCACGTGAACATGCTGTCTTTTTATTTTTCTGTCCTTTGGAGATATTCCTTCTCACCCATGGAAAGAAAGCTCAGAACCCTGCTATAATTGACCCATCCCCCTGCTTTGTAAGAAAAGCAAAAGTCAACAGGATTCTGCTGCTTACTTCCATAACTGCATCTGTTTATGAGAGCAGCAACTGCTCCAACGTTTCTCTTAGATTTTTAAGGCACAGTGAACTGACTTCCCCACAAGCTGGCCTCCAATTTCATCTCACTCTGAAAATAAAAGAATAATAAACTGTGTGATTCTGCAGCAACGCTTGTGGCCTCCAAGAAGGAGATCCTAGCACCCATTCTGTCCCTTGCTGACTAGAATCAAGACTACTGAAGTTCTGCCTCACAAGGAAACATTTGCTCCTGTATTAATCAGATGGAGTCTTGATCTTTCGATTGTGGCAAACTCTCTAAGCTGGATAGTGATCAACTAATGAACAGATGTGTATGTTAGGTTAGAGAGAGCTTTGGTTTTTGTTCCCTGTTGTTGTTTGTTTTTCTCCTTCATGTAAAGAGAATAAAATGATTGGGAGAGCTGGAAATAACCCTCCCATTTCTTTCCCCTATATTAGCCAATCTTCTAAAATGGTGGATCTCCATTTGCTTTCATTCATTATTCTTCCTTTTGTCTGGCTTTTGATCCCAACCATTACCCTGAGTCATCAGACCCGTTTTACTTTTCAGATCCAGTGGGTTCATCTTAGTCTTCATCTGCCTCAGACTCTGACATGTTAGATATTACACCTTTTAAACCCCTCTTTTCCATGGCTACCTCTCCTTGTTCTTTGCCCCTTTCTCTCCTTCTCACTTTACACCCATTCCCCACTGAGGGATCAGCAAATGCTAGAGTATGATATATTACCTTCATGTAAACAGTAAAGAACATGGTGTTAAGAATCAAGCTCTCCAGGCTGACATACCTGGACTTGATTCCCAACTATACAACTGCTGTGGCTTGAATGTGTTCCCCCCAAACTCACATGTTAAAACCTAACTCCCATGGTGATAATATCCAGAGGCAGGGTCTTTGAGAGATGATTAGGTCTTGAGGGTTCCACCTTCAGGAATGGGATTAGTTCCCTCTTGAAGGAGACTTGAGGAAGTCTCCTGGCTTCTTCTGCCAGCAAAGAACACATCAGCAAAGAAGCATCTATGAAACAGAGATCTTACCAGGGACCATGTCTGCTGGCTTGATCTTGGACTGCCCAGCCTCTAGAACTGTGCACAATAGAATTCTGTTATTTATAAATTATCCAGTTTATAAATTACCCTGTGTTACATCGGCGAGAAAGGAAGGAGATATCCACTTACTATAAGCATACCACCTTAATTCTTTGAGCTTCTGTTTCTCTCATCTGTCAACTTTGATCACAATAATATCACTATTTGTCAGGCTTCTTTGAAAAAGTTCAATTAAATTGTGTTTGGAAAATATTTATCAAGTTCATAGCACAATGTTTTTAGTAATGGTTACTCTTATTATTTCTAATTTCAGTGGCCTTTGGTAGACAAAATTAGAAATAGATCAGCACTGAGATCTAACTCAACCAAAGAGTTACCAAAGACAACTGAGTTTTGACTTCCTTGAACATAATTACAAAACTTGGCACTAAAAAAGACCTCTGAGTTATGGAGTAAGCAAACTATACCCTGCAGGATAAATACAGCCCTGTCTTTGTGAAGAAAGTGATTGGACCAGGGCCACACCCATTGAGTTATTTATTTATTGTCTATGGCTAATTTTGTCTTTCAACAGTAGCATTGAATAATTGTGAAAGAGACCATATGGCCTGCAATGCCTGAAATACTTTTCAGAAAAAGTTTGCTGGGCCCTATTCTAATCCAACCACTCTATTTTCTGATGAGAAAAATTAAATACAATCATTTAATTCAGAACTTTGCTAAGAAAATGTCCTAATATATTTTTTAGTTTACAGGAAATTTGTCTGTATGCAGACTATTCACTGATATAAATAAAACCTGCTTCATTAACTTGTTCTTTCTCTGGCACAATTATGGTTCCTGAGTGCCCCACAGAATATGGAGTTTTATTCTGACATAATACATCTAGCATTTGCACTATAAAAAGGAAAGTAATTGCCATTAGGACCAGAAAAACCTGAGGTTAAAAAAGAAGCGATATAATCTCATGCCAAAAGCTGAGTTTTTAGGTAATGTAAAGAAAGGTGGCAGTTTCCAATTTTAGCACAAGGTAGGAGTATCAAATGGCAGGGGAAACTGCTGTCCTTCAGAAACTGATTTTTCTATTCTCATGAGATGACTTGCTTAGGCATTTCTGGGAAGGAGCAATAGGTCTTTAGAAAAGTTAGAATGTTGTTTCCTGGTAACTACTTGCAAAGGTTGATAGGAGTCAATGAGACTAATTAAAAAGCAGGAATAGGGTGAGGCCATGGCATTTCAATCAGTGGCTCTAGAGGATTATCAGTGACTTTTCCAGAAAGAGAAACATTTCATGGTTGAAGCTTTGATTTTCTTTGATTAGTTTCACATTCCTAATACAGTTATAAAAATCAAAAATAGAAGTTACTCCTGGGGCTCCCAACAGTAAAGCTCAGCTTCAACCTAAATCTTCAAAGAGTTCCATGCCACATCTGTTAGCAGTGGCAGTCACCAGACAGGGAAAAGGAAAACACCATTTCCTTTTTAGGGAAGCCAGCTCTATTTTCCTCTAGGCTGCAAGGAATGATATTAACCCAAAAATTGCATAAAATTTTTAGATGATACAGGTAATAACCATTGGCTTTTGCCATCAGAAGAGTGGTATATGATCCTGGTGGTACTGCCCTATGGTCACCCAATTCATAATCACCAGGTAGCTGTTAGACTTCTGGGCCTTGTACTGTGCATTGTGAATCATCACTTCTGTGTGTCACACCTGAGCGTGTCATATGCATTTTCAGCAAGCTTCCCATGTGATTCTCATATATATTAGAGTTTAGGGATCATGGGTTCATGGAAGAGAGAACTAGCCCTAAATCTTTTGGCCTTGTAACTCTGAGCAATTTACTTAAAAAATAAGTAATAAATTGCAGGGAAATGGATGGCATTAGAGCAGATTATGCTAAGTGAAGCTAGCCAATCCTTAAAAAACAAATGCCAAATGTCTTCTTTGATATAAAGAGAGCAACTAAGAACAGAACAGGGAGGAAGAGCATGAGGAAAAGATTAACATTAAACAGAGACGAGTGGGGGGAGAGAAAGGGAGAGAGAAGGGAAACTGTATGGAAATGGAAGGAGATCCTCATTGTTACACAAAATTACATATAAGAGTTTGTAAGGGGAAAGGGGAAAAAAAAACAAGGGAGAGAATTGAATAACAGCAGATGGGGTAGAGAGGGAAGATGAGAGGGAAGGGGAGGGGGGATAGTAGGGGATAGGAAAGGTAGCAGAATACAACAGTCACTAATATGGCATTATGTAAAAATGTGGATGTGTAACCGATGTGATTCTGCAACTTGTATTTGGGGTAAAAATGGGAGTTCATAACCCACTTGAATCAAATGCATGAAAGATGATATGTCATGAGCTTTGTAATGTTTTGAACAACCAATAAAAAAAAAGTAATAAAACACTTTACCCTGCTAACCAACAAAATTAATTAGTTTTGAGAATTAAAAAGGTAGAGCCCAAGGTATTGTATCAGTGCAAAGTATAATTATCTACAAGATTTTTACGCTGAGCTGAAACAGCTAACTTGCTTCAAGGCAGGGGTATGCAGAAGATGCCATGTTTGACAACATTTTTTTCTAATGTACTCAAGGAAAAGCATTTTTTGTTTTATAAAATGTTAGTTTTTCATATTATGTAGTCTCTACCTTTTATCCTATAAATTTGATAGGGTAAACTAAAGCCTAATATGAATTTTCATGAGAATAAAGAAAATCTCAAATAAGCAATTTACTAAGGCTTCATGCTACTCATGCCCAATCAATGTAATTTCCACAATTAAAATGTCTTGGGGGCAAAGCTTTAGCGACTCCAGATGAGAAGCCATCTAAACATTTGAATGTTGCTAGACTGAACTAATGAATATTTTATTCTTACCAGCTGCTTTATAATCCTCCTCCTACCTAAAAGCCATGAGATTACAAAGTCCAATTTCTTCTCCTCTGAGGCTTTGTATCCCTATATAGAAAAGAGCCAAATCCCTCTGGTATTTACTGACAAAAAAAA
>NW_026000076.1:255299-315883 GCF_001458135.2 Marmota marmota marmota | reverse complement strand
AAAAAAAAAAAAAAAAAGAAGAAGAAAGAGAAAGAGGGAAAGAAAAAAGAAAGAAAGAATTAAAAAGGAAGGAAGGAAGGGAGGGAGGGAGGGTGAAAGGAAGGAAAAGTAGCTGTCATTGAAGTTACTGCTGTTAGATAAATCCCAAACTTGATTTTCTCTTTTCTGCTGCAACATACAGTTTAAAACTGGCCCTACACTGCTGTCTACTTGATGCCATAATAACTCCAGGGACCAAGGAACTAAGTGGCCACCACAACTAATAAAGCCATGTTGCAAAGAAATACCCCCTCACATTAGTGAAACAAAATTGTGGATGAAAAGATAAACCTGAACCTGTTAATAATAATAATTACATAATGTAATTGGCCTTAAGCACTTATAAAGCATCATCTCATTTACTCCTCACAACAATTCTATATAAAATAGATATTATTATCCCCCTTTTGCAGATAAGGAAAATGAAAGCATTTAAGATAACAATGAATAGCACAATATATATAGTTCTGAAAATAGTCAGTTAAATAGTTAGCCCAGGCCTAACTGGTGTGTTAGTCAGCTTTCCATGACTGCAACAAAAGTCCTGAGATAATCAACTTATCAGGAGGAAAGATCTATTTTGGCACATGGTTTCATAAGTTTCCATCCATGGTCACATGTCCCATTGTTCTGGGCCTGTGGCAGCACAGTACATCATGCTAGAAGAACATAGTAAAAAGCCTGTTCACTATGGTAGCCAAGAAGTAAAGAGAAAGACAAGAAGGGGACAGGGTCTCAATGGCTCCTCCAATGGCACAACCCCAATGACCTAACTTCCTTCCACGAGGCACCCCACTCTCAAAGGTTCCATCACTTCCCAATGGTGCTAGGAGCTGGGATCCAAGTCTTTAACACATGGGCCTTTGGATACATTCCAGATCTAAAATAAAGCACTTGGCTCCAAGTATCACAATTTCAACCATTATAAAATAGACTGGACATTTTTGATGTATCTATCCGTGGTAGCAAACTAATTCTTATTTGAATTAAATCATATTCCTCTATAGTCATTATTATCATTTTTCTTTAAAATCTTGGCAATGTCCCAATTGAAGGACTAAGGCACATAGTAAGGTGCTCACCAAACATTTGCTGAATGAGTGAATGAATGAATACCCCAGTACTTAGAGGATTTGCTAAGTGTTTAAAATCCCAAATTCTTCTTCCTTTTAATAAGCCATAATCAGCATCATCCTCATGCCACCTGTTCAAATTAGCAGTTTATCACAGATTAACTTGTCACTATCAGTAACCAGAGAAACACAATTTATAAATTTATTTTTGCATGTGAAGTTAGGGGGCAACGCACAAGACCACCCTTGCTTCTGACACCAAATGCAAGTTCAGGATTCCCAGACCATTCTTAGGATGGGTAATTCACTAGAAGGACTCACAGAAATCACTGGAAGCTGATATACTCACAGTCATGGTTTGGGATGCAGAGTCAGGTTAAAATATGCAGATTAAAATTAACCAAGGGAAGAGGCATATAGGGAAGAGCCTAGGAAAGTTCCAAACACAGAGCTCCTAATAGTCCTCTCTTCTTGGACATCATTACTGTCCCAGCAATAACATATGATAGTACACATAAAATTTTGCCAACCAGGGGAAGATCACCCATACCCTGGTGTGCCCAGTCTTTACTGAGACTCTATGGTTGACTGCCCACATGGCTAACTTCAGTTTCTGTCTCCTTCAGAAGTCAAGTTAAATCCATTTGACTCAAAGCTCCTAGCACAAATTACATTATTAGAATGTCTGGGTGGCCCACAGGTCCCAATCATACATAGACACTCCTATCAACCATGACATTTTGCCAGGTGCAGTGATGCAAATCTGTAACCCCAGTGACTTCAGAGGCTGAGGCAGGAGAACTTGCCATCAAGTTCAAGGCCAGCTTGGGCAATGTAGTGAGGTTCTAAGTAACTTAGTAAGACCCTGTTTCAAAATAAAAAAATTTAAAAAGCGCTGGGGATGTAGCTTAGGGGAAAAATACCCCTGGGTTCAATCCTCAGTACCTAAATAAATAAATAAATATCTAAGGTTTTTGCAAGAACACTGTTTTCACTTGCGCATACTTTCTGGAATAGGGATTCAGAGGCCCAGTTATAGATATGGCGCCAAGATGCAAATTTGAACATCAGCTTTCAGGCATGCTATTATTTCAGTGTTGCTACAAGTATAAGCATAGATTAGCATCAAACTCCAGTAGAAATATGTAATTATAATTATTTTATGTGACTAAATTGGGGAATCTAAGTAAGGTGATAGATTTTAAAGTATCCTTAACTTTGGTTGCCCCCAAAGATCAAACTCCTTTCAGTTTCACCATCCTCCAGCCCATTCCAGACTCCTGGCTCCTCATTCTTTTGACCATTATGAAAATAAGTGGTTTATTCATCTGAACTCCAAGTTTCACTCCATTTTGACACCTTCCAAGATGGCTGAAGTCCAATAGGCCTAAATGTTCAGTTACTAGGGGCTTGGGTTGCATGTAATGAAAACTAATACAATAAATTTGGACAAAAAATGGTACACAGACATGCATAAAGACAGAATTCCATATGGAGATGAAGACAGAAATCAGGATGATGCATCAAAGCCAAAGAATGCCAAATAGTAACAATAAAACACCAGAAAGTAGAAAAGATGTAGAGAACAGATTTCTCCCTCCCAGCCCTCAGAAGTAATCACCCTGCTGATACTTTGATATCAGACTCCCAGCCTCCAGAACTGTAAGACAATAGATTTTTGTTTTTAAGACACTCCATTTGTGTTATGTTATTTTGACAGTCCCTGAATTCAAACCCAGGCCTGTCATGACCCAAAGCTGATGCTATGGCTATGATATTGCACTGTCACTCCTACCAACTGTCCATCAATACTTTCTTGGTGACTCCACCACATTACAATTCTTCCCCTGGATTGAACTGAGCTCCCCTCCGGTACATTTTTATGTGCTTCATATTTTTTCTACTACTATTTGCTTTATATTGCTATTTAATTTAAATGAGTATATTTTGTTTCTTTCCCTAAGTGTATTATCAACCTCCTAAAACCACAGAAGTACTCAAAGAGCCTGGAGCCATGTACCTCCATTCTGGAGGTGCACACAAAAGCTGGTCTTATTTTTCAGTCACGGGCAGATGTTTTTATTGACCTTTTGTCACCTCGCACATTGTTATGTACAGTAATCTACTCCAACCAATAAACCCTTCCCATTTGTTAAGATCCCAAATGTAGGGGTTGAATAACCAGGTATGAGATTAGAGGACCAGGATAGGGGTAATCAGAGATGAACATACCTACTTCTGGGGCATCTTAGGTTACAATTTTAAGGTTGATAAGAACTATCAGAATTTCACAAAGACTTTCTCTTTTATAATGTACAGAACATTTGCCAAAGTGCTGATATTAGATAGTGTTCTATATGTGCACAAATCATAATATTTTCTAATCAGCTTATATCTTCTGTGTACAGAAAGTTTTTAATATGTCATAACACAAGGAAAGAATCAAGCATAAAATAAATTAACAATGTTTTACGTTTAAAGAATAACACTAAGTTTGTCTATACAAAGTGATTTGGCAAATGTTTTTTAAAAATAGCAAATACAGGCAGAAAACTACCACGGCAGACAAACTTAGAAAACTGAGGGATAATTTTTAGAGCCAGAATTAAGTAGATAATTCCTTTAGAGGAAATTGTGTAAATGAGTACCCACTGGTGAAATAAAATAAATCTGATCCTAAGAGATAAAGATAACTGGCACACAGGAGGTAATGACCCCACAGAGACTTCCTGCATCCACCCTAGGGCAGATTTTTCTAATACAACAGGAGTAAAGGGTACATGGGAGGGTACAATTATTCCAGTGCTCATTTTTTCTATTTCCAAACTCTTGGCTTAGAATTTTCAAGCTCTTGTTTGGAACCACAATATGGAATTTGAGAAGAAAGAAGTTGGGGAGAACACACCTCAGTGAGGACTGTGTCTGTTCACTCACCCACAGGGGAGTTCTGGCACTTCCCCAGCAGCTCATCCTGTTAGGACACCAGGAGTGTGAAGTCATCACATGACATGGGAAGACAGGAATGTGGAATTACCTTGCTGTGGTCCATTGCGATGGTGTGAGAGAGCACCGAGAATATTCTTCCCTCATGGATGAGTGTTTTCTTTTGTGTAGAATGAAAGGTTTGCCACTTAATTTTCTTTGAAGATCTCAGAAATGAGAAAGCTCTTCAATTTAGTTAGGGCACTAAGATGTTTTATATAATAAATAATTTTCTTAAGCCTGCAAAATCTTTCTTCTGCATATAAAACCTACCTAGAATTCTTAATTGACATTTTCTGTTTCTTTTTAATACCTATGAAACTTTTAGGAATCCTGTGTGTAAGTAAGATCCCAGCATTTCCTTGCCTCTCCATAGCCGCAGATTTTTGAGCAGGGTAACCTTAAAGCCAACTTAGTTTAGTGAACATAAGTAATTTCAGATATGGAGTCAAGTGACCCCAGTTCAAATTTCATTAGCCTGTGACCTTGACCAAACCAAGCATCTTTCCACATCTCATATCTTTATTCACAAAAAGGGGAAAAAATACCTGTCTCTATTTACCTGTAGGATTGTAGTAAGCCCAAGTTAAAAAGAATGCAAAAGTGCTGTTTTAGTCATACCTCTGTAGCAGGATTTTTCATGGTATTGTAAGTTTTTGTGGCCTTTCTTCTTTATGAGTCAGAATAACTACTCTTGAGATTTTTTCACTTGTTTTCTTCAATTCTTTTTCTAGAATATGTACACAAGTGTTTGTGAATGTATAGATTTACCTTATTACACATAAGTATTTATTATGATACAAGAATGTGTCATGAACTCAATGTTTACCTATTTTATAAAAGTACATAATTTAAATGTGTTATAATAAAATTACGTATTATTTTACTTGCATGTATCATATATGCATATAGATTAATAAAAGTTTTTCTGAAACATGGTTATTAACAGCTTAACCTAAGTCCATTATACATAATATACAACAAAACATGATGTATAGGCATATATAATTTTACGATATCAAAAATTATTTCCAAACATGGTTAAAATTGGTTGCTTTAAAAAAGTATGGTAGTTAATGATTATATAACATGAGTTAACCATAATTTATTTGATCATTCCCATATTTAGCTAATAAAAAAATACTTATTCCAAGCTTCTTATTTTTAATCTTCCTTTATTTTTTGTTGACATTACCGGGTCTATTTGCTATCAGAAAATATCTTTATGCAAAAACCTGTAGTTCCATAGGGAAGATTTCTAGACTGAAACCACTGGAATAATGGGTATGGACTTTTCTAAGCTCCTTGCTAACTAACATATTGTCAGACCGTTTCTGAACTATTGTACTATTTAAACAATGTAAGAGAGAATTAAAGTTATGATAGCCTTGTTGGAAGTATTACCTATTTCAATCATGATTGATTTTATGGGCCAAAAATTGTATCTTTTTTTATTTCTTTCTGTATGATTACATGACTACTTGTCATGTTCATTGATTTTTTATTTCTGCCTTTAATTAATTATTTCTTTCTATCTTTGCTTCATTTTCTTTTCTTTTGTGTGTGTACATGCATGCACACATGCATGAACCCAGGGACACTGTACCACTTAGCTGCATCCCCAGCCCTTTTTATTTTTGGCAAATGGATTAAGCTGACCTGGAACTTTCAATGTTCCTGCCTGGACCTCCCAGATCATTGGGATTACAGGCATATGCCACACAATTGGCTGTCTGCTCCATTTGCAGTGTTTTCCTTATTGATTTATGTTATTTATACTAAAGGAAATTAATTTCTCTTTTATGATAACTCATAATTTTTCCAAATTTTTCATGTGAATTTTCAGATTGTTTATGAATTGTGACATTGTGTTTTGAGTTTTTGAAAATCAAATTTACTAGCCAATTTCTTTCATTGCTTTTCTTTTTTTATACTTTGTGAACTAAGTAGAGGAAATCTCTACTATATATCAACTCATTTTTTCAATTAAAAAAATAGTTCCTACATTCAAAAACTCAGCAATCTAGATTAAAGTTAAAAACTGATGAGACTGATTATTGCCATTCTGTTAGAAGTCCATTTGAAATCATCAGCCAGGAGTGTATTAAGTATCTCTGGTGAAGGAGGACTTGGCACTGACCCAGACACAGCTCTATTAATAGGCAATACAGTTATCTCTTCTGCTGTGGCATTTAGCCAATGGCAAGAACCCAGAAATTCTAACACTTGGAAAGAAGATTTGCATTGGGGCATCTGCATGTCTAAGGGGTCAGGCTCAGGGTTAGTTGACACCAGGGCGAGGATGGAAACAGGGAAGAGGACAATACCAGAATCAGTCCTGATGGCAGTTTGCAAATTTCAAGACACAGAAGCTTTTTAGAAAGGTGAGTCTAAAAGGGGTTCAATTGACCCAGTTCTAAGTTCTCTCACTATTCTCCTACTGCACTGAACACCTTTCTGAGTAAAGGCTGCCTTATATTTAAATCCTATGCTTCTGTCTTTAGAAATATTCTTGAGCAGGCAAAATTGCCTCCTCAGCAGCATAAAATTAATCATAGCTGATAATATTAATAATTAACACCAATTAAACTCTTACTATGGTTCAGACCTAGTTCCAACACTTTCATATTCATTGAAGTTTTGAAAGCCCTTTGAACTTATAGAAACTATAATTTTCTCCATTTTATAGTCGGAGAAACTGAAGCTGAGAGAAGTTCAGTAGTTTGTCCAAGGTTGAGCCAGTGTTCAAAACCAGACAGCCTGGTTCCAGAGTTGTCACCCTTACAATTTTCTATGCTATTCTATATTTTTCTACATTTGCTAATAAAATTTTTGAGAATAAGTATTAATTTTAATTTATATATGTGGAAAGGTATATATATACACACACACACACACACACACACACACATATGTAGAAGAAAGGTATGTAAATATGATTTGCTCATGTATCTGTTTATTTTTTATTCTGGTCAATGAAGAGGGAGAATTGGAAAATAATTTTAAAATTCTTGGTCATCTAGGTCTCTGACTTCCCCACTTTCTGATGCCTCTACTAGAATATAAAGAATAAAACAAAGGAAAAACACAAACATGGCAATTTTGCTACAGTTTGAAGTTAATTCTGCTTGGGATTGATTTAGAAGACAGAGAGATTAAATAGAAGGTTGAAAGTCAGATCAATTTTAGATACCTTCCTAATCTATTCCCACCCTCATGGGGACTTCCCTGCCTGCAAACTTCTTTGAGCAGACAGCAGACTGTGCATTGGTGAATTTCCAGTAGCAACACAAGTTGAGCTATATTCAAGTGTAACTTCCAGCATAGTAGATGGACACTTGTCTCTGAAGTCTTTTCTCTTCCCACCAGGTACCCCTGCTTTCTCATGGCTGTAATTTCAGAACTATTGGTGGTCCAGTCACTGCATGGGGCCCAGAGAGTAAACAAAAGAGACCACCACACTGCCATCAAACTGTTTCTCATCTCATTCTCTCTACTCACCCTCCACAGCACTGTAGACTGGTATTTTTAATGTGAATACAGTCACCTCCCTCCCCTTAAAATTCTTCCATAGATTCTCATCTCCTATGGGATAAATTCTAACCTCCGTAACTTGTAACTGTGTATAAGACCCTTGAGGATTTAGCTCCACCTGCCTGTTCATCCCCTTTCTGTCCTCCTGCCTTGAAGTTTACATACAGGCTCCATGACCGAGTTGCATGTCTTCAAAAATGCTTTGCTCTCTTACACAAATATGCTTTGCCTGTTGTGTTTCTTCTGCTGGAATATCCCCCACCTACTGTCACTCCCATAAGCATACCCTTAAATGATTACAACTTTGGATCTTATTTTAAATACTGCCTCCAATGTGAAGTCTCCTGATGCTTTTAAGTGATTCATATAAACTAATTGTGTACTAAACCTGCCCCCATGTGCATTCCTCACATTGTGTGGTAGAGCTCATTATGTGTCTGCCACCCATCTGAATGATGAGCTCCTTACAGTGGGAAAATTCTATTTTTTACCATTAATTATCACCAGCTAGCCAGGCTGGCGACCTGAGCTGGGTTCACAAGAGCTGGCTACATCAGTTACTAGGAAAATGGTGAAGGAGCACACAACACAGAGAAATACCTTTTGCTTGCAGGAATCAGGGATGGCTGTCAACCTTAAGGGTCCCTTGGAAAGAGACAGAGAGCACACCTGAAACCATTGAGGGGAAGACATTCAAGAAAGTTCAACCCAAATGAGGCAAGGTATTGAGTTTCAGGAGGGTATAGCCCAGTCCCATTGGGTGACGCCCACTCCCAAAGCTTCACTCACCTGTCAAGCAAAATGAGGTCCACCTGCTTTTGCGCACAGCCTAAGCCAGGTCCATACCACCATCACCCAAGGCTAAGGGTACATGCTTATCTCCTATGTGGCAGCTCCCAACAGTTAATAAATTAATAGATAGGTAGATTAATCCAATAAGGAATGGATAGATGGCTCAATGAAAGAATAGATGAATAATATGTTTTATACAGTGATGATTTCTTATATCATTCTTAAAAAATTGCAAAGAATCTCATTATGTACATTCTCACTTAAACAAAATAACAAATCTCTGAAATGGTATTACTGACAACGTACATATAAAAAATAGAATCAGAGAAACTAAGAGACTTGCCAGAGGTCACACAGTTTGGGACAGGCCAAAACTCATGGTCTTTCCAATATGTGGCAGCACTTTCTTATTATATACTAAATAATTCCAATGTACTAATTTAATGAGTCACATATTTATCAATTTTTATAACAGAAAGACTTTCTGAGCCAACCTTTTTATTGGAAATATGTAAAAGTGAGGTCTAGTGATATGAAATTGCCTAAATTTGCACCACTCATTAGTGGCAGACCCAGGACTGAAAAAATGGTTTCAGGGATAATTTCAACATTTTAGGTTCATATAATGAGGCTGCCACTCACTGACTATAAAACTTGGGGCAAGTGGCTTAACCTCTGTTTACCTCAGAATCCTATAATGTAAATGGGCACAATAATAGTACCTATTTCATAGGGCTGCTGTGAGGATTTAATTGAGATAATCCATGGGAAACTCTTATAACAGCAAGTGCTTTATAAATGTTAGGTATTAACCACTTGGGTGGTTCTTCCTCTTATACAAATAAATAACATTAAAGATATGTTGGTTAGTGGTAACAGTCACACTCAGGGGAAAAAGGTAAAAGGTGAAAAGTGCTATGATGCAGTTAGAGGAATAGAAATAGTGAGAGAACTAGAAGAAATCATGGGAGAATGATGTGGAAAACCCAGTCTGAGGTCACAAACCCACTGTGTTAGGCTCTTCCTTTCCTGAAACATCCACTTTCTGAGAGAGAAAAATTAACATACCTGCATTGCAAAGCTGAAAAACAACACAGTAAACCTGATGTGGTGGTACATACCTGTAATCCCAGCAGTCTGGGAGGCTGAGGCAGGAAGATCACAAGTTTAACGCCAGCCTCAACAACTTAGCAATGCCCTAAGCAGCTTAGCAAGACCTTACCCCAAAATTAAAAAATAAAAAGGAGTGAGGATGTGACTCAGTGACTAAGCACCCATAGGTTCAATCCTCCGTACCAAAAAAAAAAAAAAAAATAGGAGGAGGAGGAGAAGAAGAAGGAATACAACAGGCAAGCATTTTTTATTACTTAAATCCCACTTTCAAATAATTAGCTGATTCCTCTCTTCCCTAACTTAAATAAATAAATGTACAAATATGTATTCTACATACAATTTATGTAGATACAAAATATAACCATCAGTTTGTGCACTATCTTATCAACTGAAGGACCATCTTTTATAATAATCGTTTCTCCTATTAAACTCCATCCACTTGGTTTTCTGTAGAGGGAAGGATTCTCCATGGTTCTCATTAATCAGCCTCATCAAAATTGCATTTACACATTGAAATCTTGCCAGTCTAGCTTTTAGTAGCAGTTAGATAAGGCAGGGTTTTAGTAACAACATTGCACCAGCTTACAGGAACAGAGGTCCCTGTCTCACTCATGCCTCATGTCATGATAGATTGACTGCAGCTCTGAACCTTCTCTCATTCTGTGACTAGCCTGAAAGAGCAACTTTCTTCTAAAACACCGTGAGCATCACAGCAGAGAAACGAAAAATGGCAAAACAAGAACCAGCTCTCAATAGTCTGCTTAGGGCAAGATATATACCATTTTTGTTGACCTTCCTTGGTCAAAGCAAGTCACATGACCAAGTCTGTCTTTAGTAAGAATAGGAAGTAGATAGAGATATTGATCAAGGAATACAATCTCTCATGCATTCTCTTGCTATCCTTACTGCTTCCTTTTATTTTCTCCTACTGAGTTCTGTAGATTCTATCTTTCTAAGGCAAATTGTCTTTTACATACTTTCTGCTTATTTTGTGATGAGTTTTGTAAAGTTTGTTACGAAACACAGTGTTACTGCCCCAAAGCAGATACACATTACTTACAAAAAACAGGTGCTTTGTTTTGTTTTTGTTTGGTTTTTGCCAAATTCAGTAGATGAATTTATTCTAAAACAAAATCTCATGAATTTTATATTGTTTCTCTACTCCCTATTAGACTAGTGTCTATATTTTCTAATATGCAAAGGCTTTCAGCTCATGGGACTTAGTATTTGTATGCATTATATATTTTGTATTTTCATAAAGATTTTCTAATCAAATGATTGAATGAAACTGAGTGCATCTCCTAGAAGAAAAACAATGGCCTTGAATCCCAGCTCTAGCACCAAACTGTACTGTAATTCATGATGTCATTTTTAATGGAATTGGTGAGACTGGAGAGTGTTCATTATTTAATGACTGTAATGGGCTCTGAAAGCATTCTGCTTCCATGTGACTGCAATGCCAAGCCACCAAAATCAAGGGGAAAGAAAAATTACCTAATTACCTTGGAAGTCATTCTCTCCATGAGTCAGGGAAAAACTAACTTCTGCGTAAATTTCCTCACATTCAGTTTCCAAAATCATATTAACCAACTTGAGTTTGTATTTTTACTCACATTACCTCAAATCGCCTCAACTCATTCATTGCTCTAGCTCAGTGAAATGAAGCAGAATCAGATCTGAGGTAAGACAAACTACTTTCTTTAAGGAGCTCCAAAATGGATCATTTTACGAAAAGCCATTCATGGTAGTGTTCTCAACTCTTTCTCATTGCCATCCACTGTAGGAGTTTCCTGGAACCTGCTGTACTCTCCTATGATGGATGAGTCCAGATCTTTTACCAGGAAATGTGGAAAATTATACTCATTTGCTTGAAAATAAATCTGCATGTAGTTTCATGCTTGGGACATAGAGAAGCAGTTATGTGGCTTGATCTTTATGCCTCTCTTATTTCAATCTTTGAGGCTAGCACTGTCCTGTTCTCCCCCTTCCCCACTACTTCTCTTATGGAGATGAATGGGAAGTTATCCCTCACTGAACTTTTGCTTTTGTAGCTACAGAACAAAAGACTGAAGAGACAACTCTCCACTGTGCTTTAGCAAGGATATCCCCAGGGCCTTTCTGGAAAACTCACAGCAGGTAGCCACTGACATGAGGCTATAGAACATTTTCATGTCTGAGGACTTTTCATTCTATGGACTTTTTGAAATAAAATGATTAAGCAGAATAGTAGACATCTAAGAAATCTAGCTTCGTTCTATGTTTTGGAATGATTTTTTTTCTTTCCAAAGTTAAAACAAAAGATTTGAATTTTTAAAAGATAATTTTAAATTCAAATCTATGGATTTTTTCTTTTTGGAGCTAATAGAACTCCAAAAAGATATAATGGAGCTTTATTTCCTTTTGTGAGGATGTTTTTGAATATTTATGGATCCTCTAATGTCACAGACTTAGCATTCTATTCATTTTGATGACATAATTTTCTAATTAACCAATGCTTACCCAAAGGAAAAAATGCTTAACAATATGTTATACTTCGGATCTGGACTGCCCCCCAAAGGCTTATGTGTTAAAGGTTTGGTTCCTAGCTGGTGTCACTGCTGGTGGCACCGATGGTGGAGGCTTTAGAGAGGTGTTACTGGGGTAGAGTGTCCTGGAAAGATATAACTTGTCGCTGTCCCTTCTTCCCTCCTCCTCTGCCCCTCCCCTAGCCACTATGAGGTGAGAAGCTTTGTTCCATCATGCCCTTCTGCCATGATATTCTGCTTTACCACAGGCTCTGGAATAATGGGGTCAGCCAACCATGGACTGAGACCTCTGAAACCAAGAGCTGAAATAAATCCTTCTTCCTCTCAGTTGATTTTCTCAGGTATTATGTCACAGTGACAGGAGGTTTACAAATAGCCAAGCACAATGCCAGATAGACCTGAAAATGGACTTCTATTTATAACCAAAACAGGGCCTTGCCATCCACTACCTTACTGTCTTTTAGAATCTTAAGGCCCACCTCTGTGAGCTTACACATACAACGCATGACTTACACATCTTTGTGGATGTTGTCACCCTTCATCAGTATGTCTGATGTCCCCAAATGGGGAGCCTCACTGTGCAGCAGCTTTGGCAGGCTTAAGTCATGAATTAAGTAGAAACCACATGGATTTCATAGGTCTTCTTGTGCTGCGGGATTAGGGATAAACACACACACACACACACACATATTTTCTAGAGGCTTTTTTTGTTCCTAGAAACCAAACTACCAGGCAATTTTAATACAAGTTTTGCTTCATCTTCCTCACCTCTAACATAGAAACAATAAGTTTCTCATTTCTAGATGTCCTACTAAGAGTAAAGCCTTGGACATTTTCAAAAGAAAATCAAGCTAGTTGAAAATCATCATAACAAACAGTTAAGTCATTAGAAATTACTTGATTTGCTTTTTTTATTTCCTAATCATGCTTATTGGAATTGCAAACATGTTGCTGCTAAAATAAAGATTTTTTCTCACTTATTTCAACTGAGATACCAATACATTTCATATCATATGCCAATTGAATATGAAACAGATCACCACATGTACAATTTGTCCCAAAGAAAAAAATTAGATAAATTGTTCCCTAACTCACCTAGTTCACTTTGAAAATATAAAAAAGGGGGGAAGTAAAAAGTGAAAATAAAAAAGAATTGAGAAGAGATTTCTGTGGAGAAAACCATGATTTAGACTTCCTCCCATTTACTCAGAACAGAGATGTTTCTGGAGCAGAACAGCCTCACTTCTCTCTGACACTGTGAATGGACTTTCAAGTCACCATTTGAAGAACCAGGTGTGTCCTTGCAGTTATGGGCACAGAACACTGAAGCCTCGGTTAGCCAAAGTGATCTGTGGTCTGCAATTCAATAGGAATCTCAACAGGGCTGGATCCACACTCCTAAAGTTTTGTTGAGACGAAGGTCATGTGTTTCTGGGAGATCAGATCTGGGTATCTTTGTAGAGAGAGCTGGCATGGTGCCAAAAGGGGTTCTGTAAAGCTGAACCATCTGGAGGAGACAAATAATCCCAAAGATAGAAGCTGGAAGACATTTGATTCCTGGGAACTGTAGAAGGTAGGTACAAATGGCCATGCAACACAGAAATGGATCTGACGAAATTGACCATCCTAAAAAGAACAAGTCTCCATGGATGAGAATCTCAAAAGAGCCCACAAAGGAGGCTAACTCAGAACCACCTTTGGAATAAAGCTAGTCTGGAAGAGTAAATTTATGACCTTTCTGTTCCCTTACTCCTATGCTTCTAAACCTCAACAGCATCAGAAACAAGCTCAAAAACTGGGATGAGAATACTGTTAAGGAGAAGGAAAACACACACACACACACACACACACACATGCCAACCTGCTCACTCTCATCATGTCTACCAGCTAGAAGCAGGCCTGACTTTTATAAAAGGAAACATCTGACACTGAATCAAGCTCAGTTTGTTTAACATTTTATTACTTGGCACCTCTGATTTATTCTTTGAAATTAGGTTTTTACCTAAACAGAGAAGATAGGCTATGCTAACATTGAAGCATGAGAAGAAAAGTTATGGAACCTAACCCCAAAGCAAGAGATAAATTACTTTCATTGAACATCTGAAATAGGACTGAGGGGGACAATGTAAAATTATGTTTACTCTACATGTTATGAGTCATGTTTATATTACATGCTATAAGTCATGTTGTTCCACAAAGTTCTGAATTTCACAACTAATCAGTTTCAGTCTGTCTCTGTCTCTCCCTGCCTCTGCCATTCTCAAGGATATGTATAGCTTTATCGTTAAAAGGAATCAAAAAGAAATACAAAGATTGAAAACAACACTCTGAACACAAATTTGTATCTTCCAATAGTTGGTGTAGCTCAGAAAACAGAACTTGCACATAAAGTACCTAACCCAAACAGCATCTTACATAAAGTGAGTGTTCAAGAAACAAAAGCTGTTATTACTTTAAACACCCTCTTGGGTGCTAGTGAAGGAAGAGTCATCCTTAGAATCACTTTCTTTTTTCTCTTTGTATGCTGTTCTGTCTGCTACTTTACAAAGAAATGGATTGTGTTCTGCAGTCTCTTTCAACTCATACCTTTTATTTGCAGATACCAAGCACTTTCCAATCATGAGGAAAAGTAAAGCATACTCTTACATTCCAAACCTTGATGAAGGTTAAATATTTACAAAGTTCTGGATGGCAAATAAAGAACAATTCATTGAGACAGGTCCTGTAAGAATGATTCTTTATATAAGTTTGGAAAACATTATCAGGAATTTTGGCCTCAACATTAGAGCAATAATTCATCTGACCTTTACTGGTATCACTGCTTTTAACATCCTCATGATCCATACAAGAATAAAATGTAACAAGAGCTGCTAGTTAAGCTAGTATTCTTCTTTAGTCTAAATTTCTGGTGGTGCCAATTACATCCATCTGGAAGACATAATGAGTGAAGGAGGATTTTTTTTTTCTATTTTCCTTCTGTCCTTCCCGGTTCCAAATTTTTAAAGTGCTCAATTTTTCAGCCATTGAATGTCACAACAGAATTTGAAAATCTTCAATTTTCTGGATTTTCTGACAATTTGCATCCTCAACATCAAACACTGGAATAATGACTAACAATTTAATGAATCTTTGTGATCTTCACAGCCCTTCCATTATTCATTACTCTTGCTATGCCCCCAGGAGCTAAGCTTTTTTAATCCTAATTTATGGATTAGGAAAACAAAGCACAGGGCAAAGTAACTAATCCCTGCTGGAGTTAAAACTTAACCATTAGACTTCTGAACCCAAACTCACTTTTTATTTCCAAATTTCAAACTTTCTGAGCCTCATTAAAGAAAATACTTTCTGCTCTTTAATGGAAGTCTGCCATCCATAAAGAAATAGATCCAGCAGTTAGGACATATGAAGTAACACTTGGTCTTTTATGGTTATCCAATTAGGAGATGCGTCCAGTATTCTCTGGGCCTTCAGAGTTCCTCCTGTGAACAGACTTCCAGGGAAGATAGTGAGACTGGAAAGGGAAGAGGTGATTGAGGGGATTAGTTATCACATGGTAGCTGATTTTGCAAGGAAGGAGAGCCTTTGCCACTTGTGGTTTAACCTAGATGTTGATGGATAATGAGCCAAGTCAGGGGGGCTGTGGAAAGGTGATCAGGAAGAATGAAGAACACTCAAAAGCATTTCTTGTTAGCTGTAGCCCAGCATTAGTCAGGGCTGGGGCAGCCTTGCATACTGAATCTATTAGTGAATAACCCTGTTTGAATTCTCATTGTGGTCTGAGTAGGTACAGATGCAGGTGGGCTTATCTGGGATGGTAAGTGATATGAAGAAATAGAGAACATGACCATGAAGTGCTTTGAATTCTAAAAATAAGCTCTGCTACTGTGAGGGGCCATCAACAAAGACTGTTTGTGGTACTAGAAGGAGATTTTAATTGTGCTTTGTAAGTAAACTTGTTTGCCTCAACCTACAAGAAAAGTGACTGATAAACGTGACTTACCAAGTAGACATAGCTCTTAACCTTACTGTCACTAAGGAAAAGAGCACTGTTTGTTTGCTCTCTTTCTGTGCCATACCTTAAAGATTGCTCACCTCCATCCATTGCTTTGTGAGCTATATTGTTCCTTCTTTCCTAAAGTCTACAATGAAACTCTGAAATATTATTTGGCCTTTTATCTACCTCTTGATCCTTCCTTTTATATAATATTCTCCATTATTAAACAATAGAAAAAAATATTGAACTTCAAAATACAGTGGTTAAGAGTAGTGTTTCTCAAAAGATTAACAGAGTCTTGTAAATTTTTTCCAAAGTGCATTTTAATATGTATGACCAGGTTTCTTGAAAATTGCACAAAATGAGGTCACCTCATATTATCTTCTTTTAAAGTCATTGGCTAGAAAAAAAAGAATCAGAATTAATTCTTATTATTGCATTATCATGTTCTTGTTCCTTGTTGGCTTCAATAACATTATGAAATGAATGCTACTTTGTTAGCCAATGGATTTAGCAAAACTTGTGTAGCTAATTTTTTATTTGGGCTTCTCTATAAAAATCATTTCAGGCTCTCAACAGCTTTTGGCATGGGACAATTTAGTATTTTCTCAACATACTAATGAGCCTCATGATTTATAAAAAGAGGGGATTGGATCATTTTAGTACAATAAAGCTACTCAACTCAGCCTATCCTTCAAAATTACAAGTAAATCTTTGGGGAAAATATACCAAAGGAAAGTTTTGCATGATTGTTTTGTAACTATTTGCAAGTCATAATATCTTAGAATTCTTACAACACATGTACTAAAAGCCAGCTTTAAATTTATCCAAATCCCCTCAACATGTCTCTTCTTATAAGCCCCACCCAAGCCGTGGAGATAAGTTGCTATTCTTGTTCCAACAGGTCTAAAATTCCATTCCCAGGGACAACACATAAGCTGTTACAGAGAGAGTTAAGTTCAACAAATACATATAAACTAATTTATTAAGTCAGCCAAAGAAAAAATAATTGCCTTCCTTGCAAAAAATCTGTACTTAATGTGAAGTCAGCTTTATACCCTCACTTTTCTTTCCCTGGAAAACTGCAAATGTAATAATCAAGGTGCTTCGAATTAACTAATGAATATCAGGCCAAGGTGAGGTCACTGTCTGCTAGAAAATAGATGCTTTGTGGCATTAGCATTCACCTTGTCAGGAGAAAATTATAAAGCAATCCTAGTCTTTGTCCAGGCTCTAGGCCTAATGGGCCTTGTGGAAAAAAAGAGAGAAAGGGGTAGGGATGCAGGGGGGAAACAGAGATACTCCTAAACTGCTGGAAAACTACAAAACTGTACTCATATTCAGAGCCCTGCTGCATAATCCACATCGCACATATAGTCAGTTTCCTTATTATGAGATAGAAGAAGAGGGTAGATACAATACACAATAGGACTTTTATTTTTAACTTCTCTCTAGATCTGATCCAATATTTAAACATCATAAATTATTATGTGAATTTTTTATTTTCTCTTTCTGGACTCCTCATCCAGGACTATTAAATAGCCAACAGCACTCAATCTATTTTCCTCAGGTATTCCAGAAGATCTTACTTGGGAGAATGAGTCATTCTACATTTTGATCTTTGGAAATCCATCCAAATCAAATGTATCTACAACCAACAGACATACTTAGCACCACCTGCTATAGTTGCAGTCACAGTATTTATCACTTTTTTCCCACCCATTGTTTTAACAAAACCTAACAAACACATAGACTTGAGTCAAAATCATCTGTATCTAAAAATAAATTAATTAATTAAAATAAAACTGTATATTGCAGCTCCTCCCCCACTTCCTTTGTACAATTCACATATGTCAGCCTCTTCTTTTTCTTCCATGACTTGCTTATATGTTCAAAGAACAATAAGCAAAACTTTCCACATAGCATTTGCCCTTTAGCTACCCAGGTGTCACTTGATAGTAAACAGCGTGAATTGGTCAAGGTGGAGTAGGCAGATACAGCTGTGTGGTGCACGTTTGGGGACTCTGCAATGACTTGCTTCTGAGGTGCCTTCTGAAAGTGCATTACCAGCTTCACACCACTATACAGACAGTAGGCCCTAAAGTAGAAAAAAGGTCCATTTTCATAGTCATTCTCTAGGAAAGAGAGCTCAGAAAATATCCTGTATTAAGTCCTTGTTCCTTCATTTATTCTCCCTTTTCTCTGAGTCTCCATTTTCTCTTTTCTCTGGTAGCCTCTCCCATTCTAAGTTGCTTCTGGAAATAAAAGTAAGTTCACAAAAAAGAACAGGAGACATATACTTGGAAATATCTTCTTTCAGGGATTGATCTGAAAGAAGGAATGTTGTCAATCACTGATCTCATCTCCATCCTGAGAAGCACATAATAAAGTACTGAAAAGTGCTATGCAAGGCCAGAATTTGTTTGCACAATTTGTCCCATTGAGCTTCAGAGATTCCAGAGATGACTCATGGACCACCACAAATACAAAGATGGGAATAATCTACCAGGACACCTGCCCTAACCCATTATACACACACACACACACACACACACACACACCATAGAAATGCTTTTATTTGTACAGTTGGCACTTCATATCCCCACACTTCACACCTGTACATTCAACCAACCAAGAATTAAAAAATACATTGGTAGTAAGCATGTACAGACTTTTATTTTTGCTATTATTCCCTAAATGATACAGTATAAGAAATATTTACATGGCATTTATATTGGATTAAATATTGTAAGTAATATAGAGATGATTTAAAATTTACTTGAGGATGTGCTTACATTATGTGCAAATACTATGACATTTTATATAAAGGGCTGGAGCATCTGCAGATTTTGATGTCCATGGAATCCTAGAATCAATCCCCTATAGATTTGAAGAATATTTGCATTTTAAATTTTAAATCTCTATATAATATTTTCTTTGAAGAAAGAATTTCTCTCCGCCACCAAACACACAAAAAAGGTTTCAATTCAACCTCTTAATTTCTTTATTTTATAAATGAGAAAAGTAAGGTCTAAACATATTGAATGACTTTCCCATGGTTATATCAATAATGAGTAACCATGCAAACACTTGAACCCAGAGCCTCTGAATCTATATGTAACCTCTCTTAGGATAGATATTATTATTATTTTCCTTCATGTACAAGTTAAAGTTTTACCAAATGATCACTCTTTGTGACCTACATTAATTTATGCAAAACAAGGTAAATTTACCATTAAACTATTAATATCAATTATTAGATTCATTTTTTATTCCAGTTCAATAGATCAAATAAACAAAATTCAGTAAAAGTAAACTTTCTTCTTTAACAAATATTTTGAAATCATTCTAAACCCTTAAGTAGACTTGTCTTCAAACTTTTATCCTGACATATGTCAATAATACCAAGAAAAAGGCTTTGCAAAGATTACATAACTCTTGCACATCTATGTGATTAAAGAATGATCCAGACCCAGAGTCGATTTTTAACATTTCTTTAATATATTCATAAGAAGTAAAATCTTGAGGAGTGGGGTGGGTATGACATGATGAAGTCTTGAGCAGATGAAATTTTATTTTTCATTTATTCATATATAGTTTCTTATGTACATCTATAAGTATAAACAGACAGTGGAAAATAAATGAACCCAGAAAAGTAAGCTTTGCCTTCAGGACCACTTTTCTAAAGACCTTTTCTCTTTTAAGAAAGAAGCTAAAATGTTGAGCAGAGATTTTTTTTTAAAGACTTGCAGGCTAGAGTAACATACTTACTCTGGTAAAATACCCCATATTTTAGGTTAGGGACCAAAGGGCTGAGTCCTAGGAGTAAGAATAGATCAAAAATGATTCAATTCTTGCAGGGGCTAAAATGTAGCTTCATATCTTATTAATTTTATGATTAGAATGAGATGATCTGGGATCACTGATTGTCTCTAGCCTCTTGCCAAAATAAAACATAAATTAATAAATTATAGAATGGCACTTTTCTCTGCTTTAAATCAGTCTTATAGTTTCTTATATACACTGTTTAACATCATCAAAAGTAACCAGGCAATAGAATTAAAAACCAAGAGAGATAAGAGACAAAAGATTTAGAATTACAGGAAATCCAGATGATAAAGTTCTCACACAGAGACTTTAAGTATATATCACTATGTTCAAAAAGAAATCCCCTCCAATAAAGAATTTTGAGAAAGAAAAGAAATTATAAAATAAAAACAAATAATTTGGGGGCATTAGAAGTACAATGATTCATACTTAAAACTGAATGAGTTCAAAATTAGAAGACAGACAACTGGGAAGAGAATTCATGAACTGTAATCAAAAATGAAATGAAATAATCAAAATGAAGCAGAGAAAGATAGAAGTATGGAAAATGTGGAAGAGAGGATAATATAGGGGATAAAATGAGAAGATATAGCATAATGTGAAATCCCAGGTAAACAGAAAGTGAATGAGTTAGAACGACAAAAGAATTCTGAACTTGCCAAGCAAGTCTCAAAGCAGCTTTAATTAGCAAGGGTTAGCAGTACCTTATGCAACGATCAATGTTAAAAGAAAACAAAATAATAGAATTCTCAGTCATGGCCCAAGAATTTCATAACTAGCCTGATTACCATTTTCCTGAACTCAGAAGCAAGCTATGCAAGCTATGTCATTAATAACCTACTTTTAACTAAAAGACATGGGTACTGAAGTACATAATGATCATATTAGCATGCTTTCTTAATGACAAAAGTGGTGTTATTTTATGTTTGTGCTCTTATGGATGTTAAATAACTTTGCACACTGTATATTTTTTTGCTTTAGTGTTTGTAAATGTGATACTTACTGTAAAATCCAGAGCAAAAGCATGCTACAATTTCATTGGTAAGCCTTTAAATATTACTTAAATATCAAGAAACAAGACAACAAATATTTGGTATACTGCTTAGTTAAGATAAGAACCTTTACCTAATTAGTGCATTAATCCACTTGAATGAATTAACTGGGTGGTGCCTGTAGGCAAGTAGGGTGTGGCTGGAGGAGGTGGGTCCCTGGGGCATGCCTTTGGAATACACATTTTATTTCTGGTTCTGCCTCACCTCAGGCCCAGAGCAATGGAGCTAACTGTCTATGTACTGAGACCTTTGAAACTGTGAGTGTCAAATAAACTTTTCCTCCTCTTAAAAAAAAAAAAAAAATTCTTATCTAAACTAATGTGACCAAGAGGTAACTGAACTTAGGGGAATTTTTGCCCAGTGATGTGGTACTGGGTAATCAATTAGAAATGAAGTCAGCCCCTAGGAAAAATTTTAGTGGTACAAGCCAAGATTTAATATTGAACCACACTTGAATTTCATAAAGAATTTCTCTCAAAAGCTGATGAAAAGATTTTGCAATCCCCAGACACTATAAAATGATGTTGTTCAGAAGCCAATTAATCCAAGGTATATTTGGATTCTACTTGATATAGCGCAAAATGAGTTTGATCAGACCAGTGTCTAGCAATGTGTGCTTTTGCAGTTGAGAGAAATTTGATCCTAATTTGCTTAACTCATTTACCAATGAATGTCTCCAGAATATTGCTTGGTGCCAAAGTTAACTAAAAAGATTCACTTACGTTTAAAAGGTGAGTCATTTACTACCTCTCCCTTTCTAGTCAGATGAAGTCAATACTAGGAAAACTTTTCTGATGATTCTCAGCAATATTCATTTCCCACACTAATTCCTAGGAGGGAAAATGTACTTGGTATACAGTTTCTTTGGATAATTGTACTTTATTTTACCAAGCTTGATGAACTTTGCTAAACACACACACACACACACACACACACATACATATATATGTATATACATATGTATATACATATATATATACACACACACACACAAAATTCTTTTACAGCTCCAACATGTTCTAAAGGTTGCAGCATTCTATGACCTTACTAAGGTTAACTTGAGGCAATAATAAAGGCTCCTTTTATATCATTTGGTATTGCCATTGTTGTACAGAAAATAAAATTTAATGCTATGATAATTACAGAGGCAACTTCATAATAATGTTGATTTAGAAAGTTATTCTCTTTAGGAAGTTCTTTTCCCATTGGAAACATAATTCTGAACAGAGAAAAAGCAAATATCAAACCTTGCCACAGAGCATAGTTCATGAAAGTACCAACAGACAAGAGGTCAATAACACTAGAACTAGAATCCAAAACAGAGATTGCAAATTAGAACAAAAGTCAAGTTAAGAAGGTAAGCAGCCCAGTTCACATTCTTTCCAAATATAAGCATGAAATTCAGATGAACAGGGATATTGGGCAATCTGTCTCTTTTATGAAAGCAGAACTGACTGATAGCCTTGGCCTTTGGATGTTATCAGGTTACTTTGCATTCATCAATCAAGGGGACCTATCTGGCACTTAGACACTGTCAGGACCATTTTCTCAATGTTAGTTCAGTGATATTAGGTCATGCTAAGTCTCTCCTTTAATGCAAAGCCTTCCTGGTTGACAAAAGTAAAACTAGTAGAATTAAAAAGCAAATGAAGCATGCAATTAAAAGTAGTGTTTGTTGGATTTGACTAATTAAATAGATTCACTACAGCACGTACTTGGTGATTAGCACCTGATTGAAGTCCAGAATAGAGAAATTACCTATAATTCAGGTAATCACAACATAGGGACATTAGAGGCAATTAAATTCTTCCCATCCTCACAGGGGATATCTCTTGAAAACATCTTTAATTAATGGATATACACCCTCTACTTGAATATTTCCAGAGAAAGAACTGGAAATTTCTTATGATTGCCAATTTTACTTTTTGTTTCCTTTTCAAAAAATTTAGTAAAGTATTAAATTCATAGATATTAAACTTCCAAACTTAGAAAATAATTCTAGTTAAAAGCAACTCTCCAACACAATCTGTCTAGTTCTACAACCCCTCTTTCAGCAACACCGCTTCCTGTCCTACAGCCAAGAACCACAAGTATAAGTTTCCTGTTTATTCTTCCAGGAAATTTCTCAATAGAGAGGAAAATGCAAGTGTGTTTTATTCAAGTTTCCCTTTGAAATAGTTTTGCTTATTATAAAATACTTATTTGCTATGATTCTAATTTGACTTCCTTTTGTTGATCAGAAAAGGTATAACAATCACATTTACTATTACATGAAAATAAATCTGAACATACATGAGTGTTTGTGCACTAATCTAAATGCTTTATAGGTATTAGACCACTTTATTCTTACAAAAACTCTGTTACATAGGTATTATTATAATGGTAGTAAATCTTAATACAGAAAAATTAGTAAATTGATGCACAGTTAGCAAAAAAAAAATCAATCATCTCTCTTCCTTTTATATTCCCTAATGTTTAAATCTATACTCTCACTTCTTCCTCTTAAATTCTACCATGATCACCTCTAAAAGAATCATCTGTCTAATATCAAACCTCACAGTTCCCTGATCTCCTAATGGAAAGAGCATACATGAAAGAGATGGAAAGACCCAAATTTCAGTCTCACCACTTCCCAGAACATGGATCTTCTTGCCTCTCTGAACGTGAGAAATTGGGGGTGGGATGTAATGACTGTGAGAGAGCATAAAATGGAACAACAACAACAACAACAACTAGATTTTTGCAACCAAAAATGTATGCTTCTCAACCACAAAAAGGCCCTCAACTTTATTTTTTTCCTTTTTAAATATTCCATAGTGATTAATCCCAAGTACTGTCTCTTTTTTTTTTTTTTTTTTTTTTTTTTTGCTTCTTACCTCAGGTCTATCACCCTTAATCTCAGAACATCAGGAAACAATTACAGACACTTGAATCCAATGAAAAATAAAATCATCTAAGAAATAGAAGATATGAAGTAAATGGATTCTTAGCAGAAGATAAAAAAACTTAATTATGAACTTAAGAGTAGAATGGCAGAGACAGAGGAAAGACTTCATGAACCAAAAAATATAAAAAGAAAAATTATTATATCTAAAGACACAGAAAAAAATGACTTAAGATTCAATTGGATTGCCAAAAAATTTAACATTCATGTCACTGGAGTTTTGGAAGGAGGAGAAAAGAGACAAGCCTGAAAAAGTATTCAAAGTAGTAACTGAAAACTTCCCAAATTTGATATAAGATGTAAACCTGCTGAATCAAGAAGCTGAGAAAGTATCAAAGATAAATTCAAATAAATCTCATACCAAGGCACACTACATTCAAATTTGTGAAATGTAAAGAAAAAAAAAGAGAGAAATGACATATTAACTACAGGAGGAAAGAAATTTGATAGTGGATTTCTCATCATAAATCTTGGAGGCCAAAAGAAAGAGGAACAATTTTTAATAATGAAAGTAAAGAATTTTCAACCCAGAATTATGTACCTTAAAGATAATATCATTCAAAAATGAAAAAAGAAGGAAACATGAAGCACAACAAAGGAATAAAGTGGTAAGTAAACATCTGAATTAATAAAATAGACTTTCCTTCTCTTGAATTTTTATATTATGTTTGATAGTAGAAGCAAAAATTTTAAAACTATCTAGTTTGGTTTGAAATGTATTAAAGACAATCTTACTACAACTGGTAGAGGTAAAGGGACTTAAAAGGAGGCAAGGCTTTATATTTCATTCAAATTGGTAAAACTACAGCACCAATAGTCTGTGATAGGTTAGGCATAAGTAATGTAATACCTAGACCACCAGGAAGAAAGCTACACACACACACACACACACACACACACACACTACTCAAAAACACTATAGACCAAAAAAAGGAATCCAAAAAATATTCCAGTATCCCACAAGAAGGTAAGAAAAGTAAACAAGGAAATAAAAAAAAAAAAAACAGAGGAAACAAAAAGAAAATAACAAAAAAATACACTTAAGTTTTAGCAAATCAATAATTTCACTAAATGTGCATTGTCCAAATATATGAATTAGAATTAAATTAGAAAAGTAGATTTGCATAGTATAAGATCTAAGTATTTTTTTCCATAAGAAACTCACTTCAAATAAAACAATATATGCAGGTTAAAATTAAAAAGGTATATTGTGCAAACATCATTAATTCCCAAATATGTGTCTATATGAATATCAGGGGAAGAAGATATATTTGAATTTGCAGGGCTATAACAAATTACCTGAATTAATTAATTCATAAAGAAAAAACGTGGCTGTATAACCAATGTGATCCTGCAATCTGTTCACGTGGGAATAATAAGAATTCATACCCCATTTGAATCAAATGTATGATATATGATATGTCAAGATCAATGTAATGTTTTGAGCTACTAATAAATTTCTGATGTTTAAAAAAAAAAAAAAGAAAGAAAAAAGATTTCCAAGATTCAGCAGCCCCATTGCTTTGGACCTCTAGCAAGGGCAATACATTTTGCAGGGAGCATGTGGTAGAGCAAAAGTTCTTTCATCAAGATCCAGGATGCAAACATGCAGTATAGGTCTAGGTTCCCAGAATCTCCTTCAAGAGAATTCCTCCAACAACCAAAAACCTCCCTCTAGGCACCACCTCCTAAAATTTTCATCGCCTCCCAATAGCACCACCCTGGGACTGACTATGCCTTAAACACATGAATATTTTTGGTAAAATTCATTGAAATCACAACAATAGTTCTCAGAAAAAAACTTAAATTACCAAAGTCAAATAAGATCATCATATAATGATAAGAGAGTCAATCCACCAAAAAGATAGAAATACCAAAGTATGGGTTCTAAACAACAGATATGTAAAATAATAGGCAGGTTAAAGAACATAACCACAGGGCTGGGGATGTGGCTCAAGTGGTAGCGCGCTTGCCTGGCATGCGTGCAGCCCGGGTTCGATCCTCAGCACCACGTACTAACAAAGATGTTGTGTCCGCTGAAAACTAAAAAAAAATAAATAAATATTGAATTTCTCTCTCTCTCTCTCTCTCTCTCTCTCTCTTTAAGAAAAAAAAAACATAACCACAATTTTAGTCATTGTCTTCAATACCTATCTTCAAACAATTGACAGGACAACTACATATATAATCAGCCAGGATTATAATCACCAGAATCTCATCATTTTTATACAATAATCCATCAGTAAACAGGAGAATACACATTCTATTCAAAGGGCCACAATATATACATCAAGATAGGCCATACAAATGCCATGATAAACCACATTCTGGACCATAAGATAAACCTCAACAAACTTAATAGAATTGAAATCATGCAGAATGTGTTCTATAACAGCAAATAAAATTAAAATCCATAAGAGAAAGATAACTCAGAAAGGGTCATAGACTTTATTAGAATATGTAAAACTATAAATCTTTCAGAAGAACACATAGAAGAAAACCTTCAGGACCTAAGACAAGGCAAAATCTTAGATTTGATACCAAACAAAAAAAAAAAAAAGAAATCGGGCTTTATGAAAATTAAAATTTTGCTATGTAAAAGATATTGTTAAAACAAGTCACAGAACAAGAGAAAATATTTTCAAACCATATATCCAACAAGGGACTAGTATTTAGTAACTACAATATAGAAAGAATTCTCAAAACCCCATAGGAAAAAACTCCAATTAAAAATTAGTCAAAGACATAAAGATATACCCTACTAAAAAGGATATGAGATGGGAAATAAGCACAGGAAAAAGATGTTTGACATATCAGTCACTAGGGAAATGAAAATTAAAACCGCAATGACATATCACTAAACATCTCTCAGGATGACTAAAATAAAAATAGTGACAAACAAAATGCTGATAAAAGTATAGAGAACCTCATGATAAGAGTTTGATACTAGAAATGCAAAATGGGAAAACTACTCTAGAAAACTAAAAAAAAGTATCTTCAAACATGTAGCTACTATATGATCAGACACCAATTGTACTCAAAGGCATTCGTCTTATAGAAACAAAGACTATATTCACCCAAAAACCTATGACAAGTGTTTATAGCCGTTTTATTCATAAAAGCAAAAATCTAGAAGCATCACATTAGTGTACTAGATTTATATACAGGGAGCATTTTAGTTATTTGCTTCCATATCCTTCCCCCACGAAAAAATGACATATTTGAAGTCAGGTTTTATCTGTGTATATTAGTCAGATTTTCATCACTGTAACAAAACAATTGAGATAATTAACTTAAAGAGGAAATGTTTATTTTGGCTCACAGTTTTTAAGGTCTCAGTCCATGATCAGTTGGCCCATTGTTTTGGAGCCTGTGACAAGGCAGAAGCATGGAGCTAAGAATGAAAGAGAGGAATAGATGGGGCCAGCTTCCCAATATTCCCTTTGAGAACATTTTCCTCAAAGATGTAACTTCTTCCCATGAATCCCACCTGCTAAAGTTTCCACCATTTCCCAAAAGCACTACCGGTTGGAAGCCAAGTATGTAACATTTTGACCTTTATGGAATATTTATCCAAACTGCACCATTCCACCTTTTGACCCCAAAGGTTCATGTCTAGCTTATTATGCAAAATACATTCAGTCCATCTCCAAGAATTCTCAGTATTAATAGGTCCAGCATTGCTCAAAATTCCAAGTTTAAGTCTCTTCTGAGAATCAAGGCAAATTCAGCTGTAAAGATCAAAAGAAAGCTACATACTTCAAAGATACAACCCAAGGTAAACATTTCTATTTTTAAAGGGAGGAACAGGGACACAGAAAGGGAGGATTAAACCAAAGCAAATCTGAAACTCACAAAGCAAAAGTTACATAATATTGTTGCATATCTAGCATCTGGGTACACAGTGGCATGATCTGAATTCCAAAAGGTTTTGGCATCCCTGCCCCTGTGGCTTTGCTGGCTGCAGCCCACATGGCCACTCTCCTGGGCTGGCTCTGCTCACAGCCTATTGGCTTCCCTTGGCAGGTGCTCCATGTTCGTGGCATCTTTAACTTCCTTGAGTCTCTGCTGCACATTTAGCTTTACTCTCACAGCTTCACTATACATTGTCCTAACAGGGGTTACCTGCATGGATTCTGAACCTGCCATACTTCTTTCAGTTTTTCCTTTGAAGTCTTGGGGGAAGCCTCCATGATTCCATGATTGCATTCTGCATGCTTGCAACACCAGCATCATGTGGATGATGGCAGGTGTTCCATTAATGCAAATTGTACCTGGGTCTTTATGAGCCACATCCACAGCAGCCTCTCTTGTCTTGACTGCCAAACACAGGAAATCAATTACAGGAAAACAATATTTCAGGTGTTCTGAAACATCACGTACAGGGTCTCTCTTCTTCAATGAAAGTACTTGAAATGTTTAAAATAAAAAGGTTCCTACTATTTTGTACTGGAGATTGTACCCAAGGGTATGTTATCACTGAGCAACATCCCCAAGCTCACCACTCCACCCTCCACTGTGTCTCACTCATTGCTAAGACTGGCTCAAATTTGGGATCCTCCTGCCTCAGCCTCCCAAGTTTCTGGGATTACAAGCATGCACCACTACACCTGGTTAAGGGTTTACACTTTCATACCTTTGAGCCTGCAGTGGACAGGACCTCACCATTTTTTGAGCTGCCTTCAACACATCTTTCTAATTTTCCCAGTGCAAAGTATGCTAATCTCCTTAGCAATGGCACCCCTTAGAAGGTCCTTTAGGTGCTTTCCCTTTCTGGTCAATCTGAAAGTTTTCCAAATTTTCTTCTTTGCTCCTCTTTGTTCCTGATTTACATAGTAAATTTGGCTAAAAGAAGCCAGTAATACTCATGCCACAGTATGAATGCTGTGCAGCCCTTGACATTTCCTCCACCAGATAAATAAGTGCATTACCTGTAAACTCAACTTCCCACAAATCTGAGAACATGAACGAAAAGTGTTCAAATTCTTTGCCAATGTATAACAAGGATGGACTCAGGTCCAGTTTCCAATGGAGTCCTCATTCCAGTATGAAACCCCATAAACAGAATCTCTACTGTCTACATTTCTATTAGAATTCTAGTCTTTTGAGTCCTCACCAGAATCTCCTAGTAAGCTCTTGGCTTTCTCTAGTCTAGTTTCCCACGCTTATGCAAACTCCTTCCACAAACCAATTTCAAAGGCTCTCCCACATCATCTCAGGTAGGCACAGCAACAACCCCACTTCTCGGTACCAATTTTTGGTGTCAGCTTTCTGTCACTGACAAAATACTTGGAACAGACAATAATGGGAAGGATTTATTTTGGCTCACAACTTCAGTGGTTTCAGTCTGTGGCCACTTGGTCCTGTTGCTTTGGACCTGTAATAGCATAGTACATCCCAGTGAAAGTGCATGGCAGAGGAGATCCATTCATGGAGGCTAGGGAACAAAAGGAAAGACAGAGTCTCAATATACTCTTGAAGAGGGTGCACCCAATTAACTAATTTGCTTCCAGGAGGCCCCACCTCTTAAAGGTTCTCCCACCTTCCAATAGTGTTACAGGCTAGTGACATGGGCCATTTGGTGACACTTACTCCATCCATTACACTGTGAGATTTGGTATAGATTGTTCAAGGATGCCAACTCTGGAGCCATGCTGTGTGGTTCAGATCCTGTGTACTAATTATCTGGCCATGGAGAGATCACCTAATTTCTCTTTATTCCTTATCCATAATAATCACAAAAATAAGGTGCACCTATTGGCAAAACACTGGAACAGTTCTTGATGCATAGTAAGCTCACAACACCAACACCTGGTTTCTAGCACCTAACTCCACCAAGGAAAGAATGATTCAATAAATGTGTGTTGAATGAGTGAATTAATAAATAATCAAAGTTCTGAAATAATTTCTAGGAAGCTGTTTAAATTGTTGATTCTTTTCTATCCCTATCACACTAATCAAGCCTTTATTGTGTCTCATTACACTAGTGTAATAAACTCTGGCCTAATAAATGAGATAATGCTTAACACACTTAGCTCCATGCCTGACACAATATAAATACTCAATAATTAAAGCCATGATTGGATTATTAAATCTTTTGAACTCCTTCAAAATTCAATCCCAGGGAACCATTCTCTACTTGTTCCCATAATAAAGTATAACATACTTATTTAAAAGTACATAAATGTCTGAGCATAACATTTAAAGCCTTATAACCTGACTATAACCTTACCTTTATGTACTAAGACTTTAAAGTCTTAGTTTTATGTACTAAGAAAGTGCTCAATAAATAATAGCTATGATTACAGTTCTACCCCAAACTCACCCATCCATTTATCCATCAAAATCATTCTTCAAGCATTCATTCATTGCTTGCCTTTATACTCCTAGGGGCCAGCACAGTGCCTAGTACATAATAATGCTTGTTAGGATCTGCTGAATCAGATTGAAGAGGAGAGGAGAAAAGTGCTAAAGTCACCAGTTTTCATAATTCCCGAAACCTACACTAGTTTTGAGAATGTGATCATTGTAACTGAGTTCCATGTGCAATGTTTGGTAATGTGCTTGAGTTTCTAAGTCTGCCACTTACTTTCAAAAAAAATTTTTTTTTAAATTGCCAAATGAATCTCCTAGAAAACCCTGAGTGTGTGTCTCTAAGGGGTAGGTCTGAGCTGGTATTATAGGAGGCTCCATCAATCTGATCCCCCCTCTCCCTTGCTCCTCGTCCACCTCATCACTCCTCCTTGCCACCACACCTTGTGCTGTCCAAATCTCTCCTGTGTCCTTTCCAACCCTTGCAGCAACTGTCACTCTCCTTCCCATCAAAGATTCCAATTCCTACAGTCTTATTCTCAGCTATTTTATTGATATTAATAGCTTGATGACTAAAACAACTTGCTGTTTTTCTGCTGTCACATTATTTGAGTCCTTGAGTATTCTGAGGTAATTCCTGCTTTAACTTCATAAATCCAAGCCAGGAATTTTACCTCATCCTTCAAATTACTGCCACCAAACACAGTGCCAATGATGAAAATAGAGTCTTTTCAGAACACGGAAACCAACTTTTTATAAATCTAAGCTTGAAAAAAAAATTAAAACTTCAATTTTAAAAGGAAAAGTTTATACTTATCATAGAATTGAATCAACTACTTCTTAAAGCAAGAAGACCACTACCAGGATATAGAGATCTACTAATATTTTCATTTAGTTGATTTTTTCTCTGTGGTAAAATTTTCTGACATTATTTTGACAGACTTTTCTAAATAGATTTTTCTACCAAAATTTTCCCCACATCTTTCATTAGCTAGTTCATTTTTCATTAGTAATTCTGTCCTTGGCCAAGATTGATTTACACAGTGCTCTTTCTGTGGCTGGTTTTAACATAATCATTGTTTTACATTGACCTCTTTTACTGTATCCTAATTTTTTACCATTTATGGAACAGATATTTTTAATATCTGGTCCATATTTGGTCCATAACTGGTCCAATTTTTAAATCTACGCCTTTGAGTTTTTAAATTTTTACATGTATGATACTGTCTGATCATACAAACACATTTTTAATCTACAATCTATGTGAATTTCTTAAGCTCCTAGCTTCTTCTTTTTTTTTCCTCTTTTCTTTTTTTTTATTGGTTGTTCAAAACATTACAAAACTCTTGACATATCATATTTCATACATTAGATTCAAGTGGGTTATGAACTCCCATTTTTACCCCAAATACGGATTGCAGAATCACAGCGGTTACACATCCACATTTTTGCATAATGCCATATTAGTAACTGTTGTATTCTACTACCTTTCCTATCCTCTACTATCCCCCCCTCTCTTCCCCTCCCATCTTCTCTCTCCACCCCATCTACTGTAATTCATTTCTCTCCTTGTTTTTTTTCCCATTCCCCTCATAACCTCTTATATGTAATTTTGTATAACAATGAGGGTCTCCTTCCATTTCCATGCAATTTCCCTTTTCTCTACCTTTCCCTCCCACCTCATGTCTCTGTTTAATGTTAATCTTTTCCTCCTGCTCTTCCTCCCTGCTCTGTTCTTATTTGCTCTCATTATAAGCTCCCAGCTTCTTAACACAGAACTTCCAGCCACAGGCAAACTGTGTGGCCCCAAGCTCCACCCAAGGCCTTGTGACCCAGAGGTCACAGTGCCTTTGAGGTGATTTGTGGGCCAAGGAGGATGGTGCCTCTTGCTGATTTGAGTTCATCTCTAAGGTGTTTTTCAAACTTTGCTATTTATGATTTTTGTGAAATACATTTTTACACTTTTGCTTATTTTTGTTCCCTGTCAAAAGACAAACACCACAATTTCATCATGGTCAGAATCATTTTTCTTCTTCAACGTCTAATGCCTTGTGGCTCAGCCAAGCATGAGGTCTGGCTCTCTGTGCTTTAGGATGAATTTTCCACTGTGACGTGCTTGGCCTGTATGCACAGTTCTATCACCTGAAATGGTGGTACACCACCATTTCAGCAGACCTAACCAGCATGCCTGAGCCCTGGGAGGGGGCCAACCCTGGATTCAAGGTGAAGGCCCACTACATTCAAAGACTAAATTCAGGAAAAGACAGAAATTGGTTGTATTAAGCCCTTTTGTGGGGTTGTTTTTTCTTTCTTTCTTTTTTTTTAAAGAATTTTTTTCACAACACCTTTATTCTATTTATTTTTATGTGGTGCTGAGAATCAAATCTAGGGCCTCACACATGCTAGGCAAGTGCTCTACAACTGAGCTACAGCCCCAGCCCAGTGGGGTTGATTTTTGTGTTTTGGTTTTTCATTTCAAAAGGGAGCATCTGAAAACAATATTTTAATTCAAAGAAAGAAATGCCTAAAAGCAAAACTCCTGTCAGCAGACAAGGAAATAATTTTGGAGGTTTTTCTATCAAACTACTCTACACAAGGTCACAGCAGCAGCCTCCTCAAAATCTAGGCCTTCCTAACTCCCTCAGAGGAACACTCTCAATAAGCTGCAGGGCTATCAGACAATCCCCCTGGAAGGTATCTATTCCTGTCCCAGGACACTCAAACATCTCAGGAGCTTGCCAGCGGCCACCCACTGAGAAAACCTTCACAGAGGGTTACTGCAGTGGATTTCCAATCCAAAAACAACCTGACATTTAAGTTTTACCACTAATTACTCTAACAATCAATCCATTGTTTTCTAGTACCACCTCTAGTTTTTTTTTTTTTTCTTTCCATCCAAACTTTCTTTTGGAAAAAAAGGTCATTTCCCACCTGGCTGAATTTACTTTCTAACTGCAGAGATGTGTGAGAATCCTTCTTCTGGATTTATGTTTAAAACCATCTAAGACAGCTCTTTATTCCGTTTTTAGAAGGCTTCTTTTCCAAAGTGTATGGACAATGTTTGATCATGTAGTTGTTAGATTGAGCATTTGTTCAACACAGGAAGGGGAAAGTGGGGACATTGACATTTGCAGAGCATTTTACCAGATTCTTAGGGTGAGCAGTACTGCTTTCATTTTACAGATGGGAACAGAGCACCAAAAGTTTTTAATATGCTCAAGTTCAAACAACTCTTAAAGCAGAGAAGAGTGAGTTTGAACCCAGATCTATCAAACTCTAGATTTCATCCCTTCTCCATATACCAAAGCCTTCTGTGAGTCAGAGAGTTCTGCAGACAGTTCTTTCCATACCAGGCAGGACCTGTTCTTACCAACATGTAGTTATCTATTTCCCAACATACCTCTTAATGGCTGTTCTTGCACCATGTTAAAAGAATATTTCTGCCCATGTCTGCCTCCATTAATCTATTTTCATTGTGTATTTTTTTTATATCTCAGAGGTGCACAGTTCTAGAATTAATTGATATATTATTGCAAAGTCCTAGACTGCAAACACAGCCTCTTTCTCTGGGAGACTACTCATTTAGATGAAATTACTGTGAATATTCTGCCAAGTAACAGCTACTGTTAATATATGGGATCAGGCTGAAAGATTTAAGTCTAAAATCTCAAAACATTGTGCTTTGGGAAGGTAGAGTTGATTGTTACCTCCTTCAATTAATTGTAAAAGTTCCTTAATATAAGAAAGTTTTGTACAAATTAATTGGGAAATCAGTGAGCCCTAAATTATATAACAGTTTGATATGCTGCAATGAAGTGGAAAATTAACAGTAATATAAATTGGTAAAGGGTAATCGGAAATATTAGGTGAAGGTTACATACAAATATTAGTATAGAACATGCCTGGAATTCTGGGTAATTAACTTTCCTCTGTAAACTCTCCTAAATTTTGATTTGTATGAACAGTTTTGTTAAAGAATTCTACAAAATATATTCAACCAGTGAGGTCAGTTTTGCTAAGTATACATGAGAAAAAAAGTGAAATATGTATACAAGAATACAAATCATTGGATTGACTCTGCCTGAAGAAAACAAAGTAGCTGTGTACAAATGTAACTGGACAATTTCAAAATTCTAAAGTAATTTGTAACATACTGTCTGATTACAATAGCCTACAACAGCATCTTGTTTCTAAAAGGCAAAGTGGCCATGGTCGTGATTTGTGCAAAATTTATGTCACCTACTTTGGGTTGAACTTCATTTAAACAATTGAATTCTGTAAGCAAATAAAGTAGGTTTTTAAAAATATTTTTCTTTTCTTGATGTTGGAAAGAGATCTGTAGTAGGTCAACCCATTCCCTCTGAGCAAAAGCATTCCCCAGTTTTCTCAAAATTTCTCTCCTCTGGAAAGTGCTGTACCATCTTCACAACACAAAATTCCATCTCCTGCTCCTAGTACTGCACTCAGAGCAGCATCCTTCACTTGTCTTCTCATTGTGCACTATCTCTTTTTTTTTTTTACTTATCTTTCACAACTGGTTCCTCGTATCTTATACATATGCAGTTTATACACCAATGTTAGACTCTATAGCCCCAGAAACAGAGGCATGTTATCCCTCAATGTCCTGTGTGCTGCTCTATATAGAGCAGGTGCTCACTCAGTGCAGAGCTACTGACTTACCCAGCACACTGGTTTTCAAAATTTTAACCAGGGCATACTTTTTTGAAAAACATGCAATATTTAACTAAAATAGTCTATTAATATGGAAAGTGGAATCAGATCAAATTATTTTGAATTATTTTAGTTCACACATATATCTTACTGCGATTGATATGGAGATACATACACACACACACACACACACACACACACACACACACACACAGTACTGGGATGGTCAGGTCCCTAATAAAATTTAAATGAAATCTAAACATAATATGCAAGAATTTTAGAATTAAAATTCCAGACGAGGCCTTGAGACATTATTAAATCATCATTCTGCCTCAGCATTAATTTCTCTTTTAATTGTTTGTTTTGAAACATAGTATAATACTATAATATCTGAAGTTATTTTCATTATACCTTTTTCTTCCTTAATAACTGTGGGCTATATTTTCAATTGAAATGTTTGGGCACACACTCACTACTCTATAGTTGTCTGATAAGCTGCTGTGTATATGTTTTTAAAGCTTTGACTCTTCCAAGTATCAGTTCTACTGTTGCTTTAGCAGACTTTAAAAAAAATTCTGTAATTTTATTATTCCATTTCCTTTTCAATGATCCAGTGCTGTTTAGACTTTTTCATCTTGATATGTTGAAATAGAAATTCATCTGACATTGAGCTTGTACAGAATTCTAACCATGAATCATTCATAAAGGAAATACTTAATAAAATTGACAGGAATCCCTGGACTTTGCCTTGAATTCTGACTTTCTTGGAAGGAGAAGAAGTATGTATATTAGACCAATACAAAATACCCATGACAAATTAACTATGAAAAATTATAATATCTTAATCTTTTTAAATGTATTAACCTGGAACAACCTAAGATAAATTTTGAATGAAAGCTAAAAGCTTTCCTCTGCTCATGTCCATTATACACCCAGACCATCTCCAGCTTGTGGAACTTGACCCTTATGGTCACTCAAATCCTAACTCAGGAAGTCGGTACTAAAACTAGCATGGTATATTCAAGATGGAAAGCAGTAAATCTGGCATTCAATATGGTGCCCAAACTCCTGTTCAAATCTAATACTCACAAACCTTGTGTCCCAGGACCACTGCCAAGAGAGATGCATGAAACTTCAACCCCTCAGGAATATTTTGAGGGGAAGCAGAATTGGGAAGAACTTTATGATTTGTAATAGAACCTAGTGGACAATTCTGAAGAAGGAAGTCCTACTTCACAATTGAATTATCCATCCCTAGGGGAATTAAGATAAATTGCAGCTTTTGCAGAGAAGAAATCTCAAAAGCAAAGTCCCAGTGAGGACAGGAGAATAGCATTGGAAGAGAAGCAGCAGAAAGTGAGAAATGGGAATAAGGAAGAAGGGGAGGAGAAAGGGAAGAGGCCAAGGCCCAATCTGAGAACCTTGTAGGAAAGCCTTGCTGGAAGCCACCTCTCACTCCAGCTCTTCCTCTCTCCCATATACCCATAAACTCTAAAAAGGTTTAGGTTACAAAAAAGGGTTGATTACAATGATCTGCATTGAGTGGCAAGAGAACAACCCTCACCCTTCCTAGTAAGGGAGCAGGGTTGATAGAGATACACAGAGCAGGGTAAATGAGCTGAACTCCGAAGAAGCTGGAACAGCACCAGAATGCCTGTCAGCATCTTACCTAGCATCTGCCTCTCTGGCAGATTGGAATTTTCCCAGACCACAGTGTTTTTCTTAGTGGTTGCTCATCATGACTGTATGAGGCAAAGCTGTTCCACAGGTGACAGGGTGCTGGGCCCCATCCCCCAGAAAGTTCCATTTCTAAAGTCTCAGGTACAAACCATTTAGTTTTTGACAAACGTGCCAAATATTTGTTGTGATTATTACCACGTTTGATAACATAAAATCTAGAACTGAAATATCACCAATTTAATTAATAAGTAGATTTTTTATGTTTCAGCATCCTTCAATCTGAAGAAAATGCATATTAAACTGTGTTCAATAATCATTCACCAAAAAAATGCAGGTTTGAATGCATTTAAGGGAAAAACTTTGTTAGACAGTTGACCAAAACTAGAATGAACTGAGGTCTTCTCCACTTAACATGTTCAAATAGAATCTGAACCATAATACATGATTCGAGAGGGTTCATGAATCAGGCAGTTTTGTGGAATTGTGTGTGTGTGTGTGTGTGTGTGCAGAGAAATAAGTATAAATGGCAGAATGTTAACAATGATTGAATCCATATGGAAAATACATGGATTTTCATTTTTATAATAAAATACAGGCATGCGGCACATAACATTACTGCCAAGAATAGACAACATATATGATGGTGTTCCCATAGAATTATGACAAAGGTGAAAAACTCCTGTGGTGGTGACATCATAGCCATCTTAATGTAATAGTACAACATATTACTCATGTTTGTGGTGATGCTGGTGTGAACAAACGCACTGTGCTGCCAGTCATACAAAAATATAATACCTACAATTACATCCTGTGCATAATTCTTGATAGTGAGAATACACAACTGTGTTACTGGGTTATGTCTTTATTATGCTAGGTTTTTATCAGTTTAGACTGTACTTCTACTTAACAAGGAAAAGAAGTTTACTCCATAGCAGTGTACCATGTTGTGTCAGCAGTAGCCCCAGACATCCTATATTTATTACACCTCTTAACTGCATCAAAAAAGTCATGTCCAGTGATTGACCTATTATCTAGGTTTATGTAAGTGCACATTATGATGTTCATACAAGGAAGTGTTTCTGAGAACATATCACCATCACTAAATGATGTGTGACTATACTGAAAAAACTTAAGCAAACTTCTTATGGGCATAACCTGAGCATCCTCAAATACAGGCATTTGGATTGTTCCAACTTTTTATGTTAAATAAACTAGCAATGAGGCTCTCACAGATGCTTATGTATAGATATTTACTTATACAATCCCCCAAACTAGAACGACAAAAGAAAAGGGTGGACATATGTACATTTTTCAGTCAGTAGTTGCAAGATTTTTTGTGTTAGCTTTCCATCACTGTGATAAAAATATCTAAGAAAAATAATTTTAAAAAAGGAGAGATTTATTTTGTTTCATGATTTCAGAGGTTTCAATTTGAAGTCACTTGACCCCATTGCTGTGGGCTTGTGGTGAGGCAGAACTCTAGCGGTGAGCACATGGTGAAGCAAAGCTGCACACCTTATGGCAACTGAGAGTCAGAAAGAGAGAGGGACAGGGGACAAGATATTATCCCCAAAGTTACCAGCCAAAAGATCCTCTCCCTCCAACTAGGTCCTACCTCCTACCTATTCCACCACTTCCCAATAGTCCATTCAGCTATTAACCCATCAATAGATTAATCTACTGATGAGATCAAAGCCCTTATGGCCCAATTACCTCTCAAAAGCCCCATCTCTGAACACCACTGCATTGGGGACCAAGCCTTCAACACTTGAGACTTCAGGGGAAATTTTAGATTCAAACACTTTCCCTTCTATAATTGGTGCCATTGTGTGTTCCCTTCCACAGTGTACGAGATGGCCCATTCCCTAAGTGTTAGACTGGTTATTACCAATTTTTAAAAAATATTTTCCACTGATAAAAGTTAGTATGCATTCTTTTAATTTCCATTTATTTCATCAATAGTGAGCTTGACTTTGTTTCATTTGTTTATTTGCCATTTGTATTTTTTCTTCTGTTTTATCCCTGAAGTGTTTGTATTTCCTTGCTGATTTTACATACCCCCTTTTATAATTCCTCATATTACAAAGTCATGTAATGTACTTTTTGTCTTTCAACTTTGCCTACGGTATTTTTAAAAAAATATATTTATTTTTTAGTTGTAGTTGGACACACTATCTTTATTTCACTTATTTATGTATTTCAGTCAGTAGTTGCAAGAGGATCTCGCACATGCGAGGCAAGCACTCTATAGCTGAGCCACAACCCCAGCCCACCTATGATATTTTCTAATGTGGAGTGTATCTTTCATTTTCACATAAAATTGTTTTCTTTTGGATTTCAGCTTTAGTTCTCATGTCCAGAAAGTTCCCTCTTATTCCTAGATTACAAATAGCTAGTCTATAATTTTTTACACTACTGTAAATTATAATCTATTTGGAATTTAACTTGACATAAATAGCTGAGCTTTTGCTGTGTTCTGGCTTTCCCCAGATACAGTAAAATAAGTACCTTTCTTTCATGGCTTCATGGCTCCATGTTTCTCCAGAAAGTCATCTGCCAAGACTATTAGGATTATTAATCCAGGATCTTAATTGAGTTTACATAAAAATCTAGTCCTAAATTTCTTGCCAATATGAAATTTTGAATTAAAAAAGCATTGCTGACACAAATATCCAGGGAGTGATCTTTCAGAACATTCATACAAGTTTCTGAAGTCCTAAAAAATGATTTTAGAACTATCCAAGTATCATGAAGTGTGAACTTCTCTGCCACCCCACAGGCAGGAAATGGGCTGTGTCTTTATTCCTTTAAGAAGTGAGTCGAAGTCAGAAGTAACATTTCCCACAGTCTGAGAGTCTATCAAGATCCCTGCTCACAGGAAAAACGGACAAGGTTTTGTTCCGTGCTGCTGCCTCTTCATTGTCCTACATGTATGACAAGTCCAAGTGTGAGGTTTTCTTTACAAGACTTTTCAGGGGTCCTTTGATCACAGATCTGTCATTAGAAAGACAGAGAAACTTGAAGCTGATAGTAAAGAAAAGAAAATTGTCTCACTGAATTATCAAAAATTTTTGGTCTCCCTTTTTCACTCAGGTGGATTCCTAAGGATTTCCCATCACTCTGTGGTAACTGTGTGGAGACTGTGTGTGTGTGTTTGGCAGGACTAAGGTAAGAGGGGGTATATTCTGATTCCTATGAAACAAAGCTTAGGCCCTTTTCCACTTTTTTTTCATGGAAGTATTATGAAAATAATGTACTCTAGTGAAGTATTATGAAAAATAGATGTCCATGCATGGGACAGAATAAACATAATGTATTTGTTCTTTCCAAATCACAGTGTCTCTGTTTTCTCTTTCAGCTGAATGCCAATAATTTCAGTCTTTTCAAGCTAATGAATTTGTTTGCTTTTCAACCAGCTAGCTACCTTATGCATAAAGTTAAAAATCCTTCTGTGAGTGTTAATCAAAATTTTATTTCATACCTTCCAAGAAGGTCATAACCCTTCCCTCCCGTATTAGTCTCCCCCAAGAAACAGGCATCATTCTTGTGTTTATTAGTATTTTGCTATATTTTTCTCCCAGTCATCAGGATGAAGTCATCTGGCTGAACAGGTTTATTTCTTCCCAATCAAGAAAAACCAGGCCAGCCCCTTTATAGGATAGTCATTGTGTGCTAATGGTTGTTTAAAGCACTGTTGAAGAGTGTGTCATTTATGAAACTGATTCAGGATGCAGCAGAAACATGGCCATGTTCTCTTCACATGTTCAATGATATAAGCAAGTATTAAGGGCTGTGAAACCTAAGTGCCTAATGTCTGTATGCTAGTGGCATTCATGGAGTTTATCATTTGACCCAGAGCCCACTGAGGACTACAAATTAGTATATTTATGATATATTTTTGAAAGCTACTACAAACCAGGATACTAACACTCTGTATACCCGTACTATTTTGTCTTTGCTTTCTCCCTTAACAGTGTCCATCTAGATCATACAAAATGAAAGATTGGCAGTGATACAGATGTTGGGAGGTACCATAGCTTTTGAAAGCTATGATTTAGCCAGGTGGAATCCACCCTGTCTCAGATAGAGAGCTTGCAAGCTCTGGCATGTCTCCCTGTGCTGATCTGCCAGCCTCCACACATTATGTTTTGAAAGCACTTCCTCCAACTGCCGCTGAATTGGCAGGGTGGACCTCCTGTGGATCAGTTTTTCCATTCTCTCAGTCCTCTTAAGCATGGCATTCTGTTGTCTGTCAACTTTCTATTCTAGTCCAGACCCTAGTCCTTGGTCTTCTGAGAAATCTGGGAGTTACTGGAAAGGAGAAAAACCTTGTTAATGTGTGGACATACAGCCAGGCATATGATCCATCCCCACCTCTCCAGATATATCTCCCTGACTTTGGATTAGCAATGGGAAGGGACAGAACAGAAGCCATGTGATCATTGGGTTAGCTTACACAAGTTTCTTTTACTGAATGTGTGCTGGGCACCTCATATATCTTGTGCACCTGTGATATATAGCCAGAATCCATTTAGGTCTTCATGAAGCCCAGGGATCATCTCTCTCTGGACCCAGCCTAGAGCTGTCAGTGACATCTCATGAGCTATTCTTTTGATCCATTTCAGTGGAGGGATGTTATTTTAATTACCTTCCAAATAAAAGGCTAAATCAACAATTATTTTTTGAGTCTAACTCTTTGCCTAGAACTATCTAGAATACTTAAGATGGCACAAATGTGGTATAAGACATCTTTCCTCAAAGTACTTAAAATTTTATTAAGGATTCAAAACCACACCCAGAACCATGTGAGAAAAATAACAGGTTATAAATTAAATATGATGACACATGTCTTAGTAATAAAACAGAAATTCCAAGAAAGAAAAGATATGAATGTAATGGAAGTGTTCCTTTATGAAGGAGATCAAACTTAAATGATTAATTTGTAGTTTTTTGCTTTGTAGAAAAATCATAAAGTATGAAAATTAAATGCATCATAATGAAAGGCTTTGATGTTTTCAAGGGACAACTGAATCAAAAGTACCTTTGTGAAGGAATATATTTATAATGGTATTAGTAAGAGTTACCACTTAATGAGGGCTTTCTGTGTGCCAGGTGAAAAAAATAATGCCATATATGAATTAATGTCTGATGGCATTTCATCTACACAGTAAACCCAGATGCTATTATTAGGCTCACTCTAAAGATAATGAAACAAAAGTCTGCAGTGACTAAAAAGTTTCCCATTGTCACAGCAAGGAGTAGTTCTAAGATTCAAACATAAATTCTTGGACTCTAGGACAAAGACTTCAACCAGCTTCAGCAAAATCTTTCTCAGTGTTAATATTACCCACAGAAAGAGTTTGAATATTAATTGGTCAAAAATTCCCAGTCAGAGCTCACGTTACTTACGGTGCTTAGAACGAGAATAGTTTGGAGAACTGTTAATAAAGTCTATCTGAGGATGGCTCTGGTCTCATTTCTGATTTTCCACACTAGTAAACAGATGGTAGTGCCTGTTGGTGAAGCATGTGAATTGGGACCTGTAGGGCTACAGTGCTGCTCATCATAGTGGCCACATGATTTAAAACTTGATGTGATTAGCAATCAAGAAAACTCCACTGGTTCCATGAGGACAGCACTTACTTAAATTTCCACTAAGACCTCACAGATTCCCTGGATTGCCTCAGTAGACCTGCCTACTTGTGACTATGCCTAATCTAGATCTCTCAAACCGCTCTCCTATGGGGCAAAGTCTCTGGACCATCCACCACCTAAGCCATCTTTAATATAAGCCTCAACAAGCCCACCATGAAGCCATGTCAGTCTTCTCTTAATGCTAAGTCATAGTAACTATTTATTCAAAAAACTATGTGCCAGTTCCTGCCCTGGGAGAGGAATGTATTACCTAACCTGACAACATATTCAAGTCATGCTGTCAGAGGGGATTATTACTACTAAGAGAAGATCATTGGTTTGAAAGAGTTACAATCTATGACTATAAGGGTATTTCTTGAGTTTTCCTAGAAAGAACCAAAAATGGATCCCAATAGCCTTGGATATAGCTTGGTAGAAGCAGGATGGAACCACCAAGGATGGCAAAGGGGTATACAATGAAGGTGGAGAGTTGAGGAGACAGGTGGAAGAGGAGCCCTCCAGGTTCTACCTACATTCGTTATCTATAGATACATTTAAAAGTCACCTCCAAAATTTTGTGACTTAAAAATATGATAATCATGCATTACCTCTCAGGGTTTCTGTGGATCAGGAAGTTTCAGGGTACAGTAGAGACAGCTTGTTTCTCTCAAGGTGTCTGGGTCTTTTCTGGAAGACTCAAAGCATCTACAAATGGCTTCTTCATTTGGTCTGAGCCTCCTCACAACATGGTGGTGGACTCCATAGGAAAGCATCCTGACAGAGAGAAAGGGACACAGCTGCATCTCTGTTAGACTTAACCTCAGAAGTCACACAACACCACTTCCACCATAATTGATCAGAACCTAAATTCACAGGATGAAGACGTAGGACCCACTTCTTGGTGGAGACAGTGTAAGTCACATGATTGTAATTAGATAAACATATTTGTATGGCTTTCCTTAGAGATAGTCTACCATACCACCTATAGCTGAATCCAAATGGACCATCAGATGATACAAAGTATATAGTAGCTGGATGTATTTGTTCTCTCCCCCAAATGCCAACCATGTTGGACACTGTTTAGCAATCCACTGTATATACATTTCCTTTACATACTATCATTATTATTGTGCTGGATAATTACATTATCAATATCATTAAGCTGGAAGCCAGGGTTCCCAAAATCCTCTTCTTTATGTGGTTCTAAATTTGCTGGTAAAAAAAAAAAAAAAAAAAAAAAAAAAAAAAAAAAAAAAAAAACAGGAACAAAGCAGCTTCTGTCCTCAGGCCAAAGTCTGTTCGTGAGAAGACATGCTTCCCTTTGTTCTCCTACCTTTCATTAGACTGAACCTCTGTGATCCCTGCCAGCAGACACCAGTGAGAGTTTCCATCTCTCAGACAGCCCTCCCAGCACTTGTCGTCATTGTCCCTTCCTTATACTAAGGTAGCAAGTGTCTACTACTCACTCAGACCTCAGCTCAAGACCAGAGGAGCATGCCTGAGAACTTTTCTAGGTGTAGAACTGCAATTTTTCATTGCAAAATAAAACTCCACAAGTCCAAAACAAGCTTCAACCTTGATTTCCTGAAAGAATGTATAGAACACTCAAGGAGAGGTAGATTAGAGGACTCCTAATGCAAATGATCTTTAGAGCCTTCAGGAGAAGTGAACAGCCCTTCCTACAACACTGGCCTCCAGTCTTCTCCCAACACCATAGCCTGAAAGAATGATCCTATCACCCGTGACTACCAATTACCTATCTATATGTATGTAGAGAAGGTTAAGTGGCATTTATTAGATGAAACTACTATGAAAGAGATAGAATATCTTAGATGTAGTCCTATCAGAGGGATTAGAACAAGAAAAGGTCAAGGACAAATCACAGGTGTTTCTGATGCTCTTCATAACATTCTTCAACATACTCCAAAACTATTAACATCAAAATTGGGCAATATCAGCTTGACACTCTTACTAACTGAACACATTAAAGATTCAGTGGTAGGTATTTAGATGAAAAATTAGTTTAAATATTTCTTATGAATCAAGTACTGATTTTACATGACCAGGGATGAGACATCAATAGAAGAGACATGCACAGACTAGAGCAATGGTTCTCAGCTGGGAGTGATCTGCTCTCTGAGGCATATTTGCCAATAACTGCAGACAGTTTTGCTCATCACAACTTGGAGGATTGGGTGGTGCTACTAGTGTCTAGTGCAGAGAGCTTAGAGATCCAACAATGTATAAGATAACCTCCTTCCCCTAACCAATAATTATCAAAATGTCAATAATCCTGAGGTTTAGAAGACCAGAATTAGAACTACCATGTCTTAACTCATATCTTTTCACCAATAATGAATTTTAAAATAAAATGTAATAATTTGAATCTTAATTCACACTTTGAGCCCCTCTTATCCTCTAAGCCCTTCTTCCTATTATAGTCTTGATAGTAAAATTTGGAAAGAAAGCACCAAAAGCCCCAAAGCTATGCTTTCGAACAAAATAAGCATCTCTATGAAACAGAATCAGAGAGCAGTGTGGAACAGAAGCCTTCCTGAATCTGGGAACCGTCACAGTCTTGATTGTTGTACAGTTCGAGTCTTGTACAATGGAGAGGGTATGGATTAGAATAATTTTCACTATATAAAAGAAAGTTGTAAAAGTAAGTTGAGAAAAGCTGGCATTTGCAGTTCTCTGGGGCAATGACTTGCAGGAAGCTGGGATCTCAGACAGTAAAGGAAACACACACAGACTCTCAACCAGGACCTGAGCCCAGCCACTAGGAACCGTGTTCTGTGATATCCCTAGCATCATCATGGTTTTTGGAGCCTTCAGGAGAAGTGAACAGCCCTGGGGTGGGAACCTCAGCCACCAGCGTAAGATGTGGTTCTGGGCACTTAGCCAAGGAACCAGTGACAGTAACAGCAGAAAGTATGAGAGAATAAATCTGCATATCAAATTCTAAAACTCATGAAAAAAAGTAGCACTATGAAAGTTAATTTAAAAAAAAGTTAGCAGGGAATATATTCACTCTAGATCAGTGGATCTCAAGTAGTGGTGGTTTTGTCAGCTAGGGGACAATTTGCAAAGGCTGGAAATATTTTTGGTTGTCTCAACTGGTGAGGTTAGAGATGCTGCTGTTATCTAGTAACCATGGATGTTGCTAAACATCTCACAGTGCACAGGACAGCCACCCACAACAGTAAGGATCTGAACTAAAATGTCCATAGTGCAGGAGTTAAGCAGCTCTGCTGTCAATGAAACAAACATAATATGAATGTCTAAAATCCACATAGATGTCCTTGAGGCGCTCATATCCATGTTTTAAAAATGAGAAAATGTGAAATAAGGTCAGAGAAATAAAACAAGAGAATGTAAAATTAATGCATTAAAATGTTACAAATGTAAAATACTGTTTAAAAATTCAAATACCATAAAGTCTAAACAGCACAGGAGATTACCCCAAAGTCCAAACAGCACAAAAAATTAGTAAACTAGTGTATAGTACTGAAAACTTAACCAAGATTCAGAAAAAAATGACAAAATGATCCAAAACCAATATAAAAGAGCAGATGAAAGAGTATTTCCAATGTAAGGGTCTAGAGGGAATGCTGTTGCTGCAGTTTCAAAGAGATCATCATGGCTACATATGTTTAAAATAGGAAGAAGGTTATGAGTGCTTATTAAGAGAATGCACTAAACAGAAGCAGAATTGACTCAAATAAATCTGTATCTAGACTATCAAAGTGAATCACAAAAATATCACAATATAAAAAATACATATATATAAAACATATATGTACATGTATAACTATACGTAAATGTGTATATACAGTGTGTGTGAAATTTTAACACCTAAGAGAGGAACAAAAAAAGAGGAAGGCAGTAAAAAAATCACTTTTAAGAAAGAAAAAGAAAATAAAAAGGAAAGAAAGGAGAGAAAAAAATGAGTAAAAAGGAAGAAAAAAGAAGCAGAGAAAAAGACAATAACCAGAAAACAAACAAGATAGTAGAAACAAGTTCAAATGTATCAATAATCATAATAAACATAAGCAGATTAAATCAAACATTAAATAATAGTTATTATCAAGAAAAATAAAACAGTTTAAAGGGAACATATTAAAATTAAAGTATACAGAAAGTTAGGGGAATGGTCTAGAAAAGATGTACATAGTAATATTAATCAAAATAAAGCTCATGTTTCAAACAAGAAAATGTTTTAGAAGAAAAAAATTGACAAAGAAATTGTGGGAAATAAATAATAAGCAGTAACATCCCCTAAAAAGTTATAATAATAAACATGTATACATCTAATAATCTGGCTTCAAATCTAAACTAACAGAATAATAAGTAGACAGAACAATGATAGAGGGAAATTTTAAAATGTGTCTATCAAAAATACAACAAGCAGAAAAAAAAATTTAGAAAATGTATTAGTGAAGGTTCTCCAGAAAGACAGAACCAGTAAGATACATAGAGATATATGGATAAGTATATGAGTGGGGATTTGTTTGGGGACTTGGCTCACATGATTACTGAAGCAGGCAAGTCTTATAAAAGGCCATCTGTAAGGTGGAGACCCTGGATGTCCATAGAATGGCTCAGTTCAAGCCCAGAAAACATAGAACAAGGAAAGCCAAATTGTGTAACTAACAGTCCAAAACCAAAGGCCTAAGAACTCCTGGGTGGAGTGCATAAGTCCTGGAGTCCAAAGACTAGGAGCCTGGATTTCCCATCTCCAGTGGCAGGAGAAGGGTGTCCAGGTTGCAGGAGAAAGAAAAAGAGAATTTTTTTCTTCCTCTGCCTTTTCTTTCAATCTGGGCCTTGAGCAGATAGGACCCACCCACACCGAAAGCAGATCTTCCCCACTTGGTTCACTGACTGACTTCAATCTTTTCCAGAAGCACATTCATGGACACACCCAAACGTCATGCTTTACCAGCTGTCTAAGTATTCCCTAATCCAGTAGAGTTAAATTGACACCTAAAATTAATCATCACAGAAAATTCAGAAAACATAACTGACAAGCTTAATCTAAAATATACAAATAGAATCCTGCACCTCACCTACAAATAAAGAGCATTTTTGTGCATATCTGAAGCACTTGCAGAACAAATTCTACAAAACATTTTATGCATCTAAAGAAGTATATGCTAAAACTTTTATATGCTGAACCATTATTTAGAGAGTTCTTGAGATAAGGTGGTTGAGAGAAGACATCAGTGAAAGAAATACAGTAGTTTTAGTTCTAGTTCATTTAGTCAACAGATACCTCTGGGGCATCTAATATGTTCCTTACTCCCAGCTTTTTTTTTTAATAAGAAAATATCCCCCCACATTTACTATGTATTCTCCCAGATACCTTCCTGACTTTCCTAAACAAGAAACAGAAACCAGATTTGAAGTATTTGGTCCTGATAACTGATATGTAATTCTTTATTGTGTGTTGTGGCTATTATTATTTTAACCTGAGAAGTCTTTAAAAGGTCCTCGTTAAAAGGTCATTTGATTTGTTATGTCTATCCCAGTAACCAGTGTTTTTTTCCCACCTCAAAATCCACAAAATCATGCATCTGATAAAAAAAAAATCTATGTGGCTGAAAGGTAGATAAGAGGGCTTAAGATGCTTCCATTTTCTCTCAAAAGCATCAGCATATAAAGGACCAGTTTGGACATCCAAATTCCATTGTTTTTTAACATGCAACCTCTAACAAGTTCTTAACATCTCTGAGCATGAATTTCCTCCTCTATGAAGCAGAGATGATAATGCATCATAACCCTAATCTCCCAGGATTGTTGTAAAGATTAAATTGCATAGCATTCAAATATGTAGCACAGGATTAATGTATAATAAGTACTCAAATCTCTGTTGGATCTGAATATTTCATCTTGAAACAGTATGCGAAGAGACTTCAAAGCACCCTAGGACTAGTTCTTCTCAGAGGAGCACCTCATCCTGCAAGCCAGCCCCACCAGTTCATTATGATGTCAACTTCTTCACTATTTCACTATTTCTATGCTGGCAAATAGCAGCTCAGATTCTGAAATAAAGAGTATGTACTAGGCATCAGTGCTAACCAGGCTTAGATATTTAGGGAATTTCATAGGAGCATGAGAAAGAAATAAGGACTAAACCCAGAGTCCCACAGCTCTAGGATTCAGGAGAACAAGCCTACACATGTTTTCTGTAGGCTCCATTCTCATCAGTGTTTTAATATCACTGGGTAATGTAAAACAGAGGAAGGAACAACTTGCATCACCGAACAAAGATTTAAGGGAAGCCTGATTATACTATTATTTACAGAATGGACTTAAATCCTGAAATCTGCTAGATGAAAAATATTAAATGTAAAATGTTAATAAAACTTTTAGAATTTTTAAATGACAATAACATAAACTCAATATAGTGTTTATAATTTAGTCTGAGTAATTCAATTTGTAAGTTTCATCATAATACTCCTGTATTAATAACATTGAGCTATATTTGGAAAAGCAAAAATAGACCACAGATATGAGGCACACAGTGTTTGTGACTTCTTATGATACAAAAACTATATCTATTTAGATAGATGGGGTGCCAGGACTTTTTTAAATAGGATTTTTTTTCTATTTATTAATCTTTTCTTTCTTAACTTTTTAATGATTCCAAACTTGATATTTTATTTCCCTATGATGTTTAGCAAGAAAATATTTCCCAGCATCTTCTTGGTGGTTCCCCAAATCCTGGAGCTATCTTACAGAAAGGCAGCTCTCACACCAACCTTACATGTGAATTTTAGCAAGATGCTCTCAGCTCCAGTTTTCTTTGATGTAATAAAAGGAAAACACTACTATTTCCCTCCTAAGAACTGAGAAAAGTATCAAAGGAAATCTTTTCAATGGAAGGAAAAGAACACATCGAACTTGGATATTCTTCTCTCTGGAGAGGCCATACACTTAATGAGGTCAGAAACCATGACTAAATGAGCAATAATGATTTCTTCATCACAAGCCCAGTTAAAGTTGTACTCTGTTAACTTGGCTAAACTTGAACTAGGTCTCTTGGAATTCCCATTCCTGAAGAAATCTGGATTAGCATGGGCTATGTGGTTTGGTGTGAGGAAGGTTCAGACAATAAAAAAACACCTTGACTAGGTAAAGAATAAAAGGGTTTATCAGCAGGTAGCAGGAGCTCATCAAATTACCAAAAGCCAATAAGTTCTAAGCTTTGGGGAAGCACCCAGACTCTCAAGATCACTCTGCCTCTTCCACTGGAAGTAGCTGACCACTGACTACATTCCTCTGTCTCATTCCAAGTTGAGTCAGAGAAATAGCCACTAGAAAAGATAAAAAATATGGAATTTATTGTGGGCTTTGGCCTTACATAATTATATGAGTGGTTAAATGATTTATTTACAACTATTTCTTCCGTGCCTGATGTTAGCTTCTGAGGCCAGCAGGAGACACCATTGGGAAGGAAAGATAGAAGTCAAGCAGGAGAGAATAAGGACAACCTGGGGCCTGCATGGATGAGTGAGAGCCCACAAGAAAACCAGAAGCTTCTCTTACTGCTTCTGAGCCTCCAACTTCAACAATAGAGTTCCTACAGGAGAAACTGGTACCGACTGTCATGCACTTATGTGAAAACCTGGCCCATAAATTGGAGAGATGAAAGGAAGGATCTAGTAGAGGGTGGAAGCTCTGTGGGCTTGGCTGATGCCCCACACCAACCAGGTGAACCAGAAGACATGACATGCATGAGCTACAACAGTGCCTGGTGACCTACATAGACCTGCAAAGCATAAAAAGAATAAGACCACTGCTTCCACCCTCTGAATCTCCTGCAAGACCCCACAGTCAAACCCAGAATTATACAATGAAGGGAACTCTGAAACATAGTCCAAGTTTAGCTAAAGTAACAGAGGACAAGTTCACCATACACTGCCATGAAATGGATGGCTTGTGGCTTCACTCAAAGTCAAACCTCAAACAAATCCATCTGATAAGTGAGCTCTAAATTATATATGGACCACTACATGCAAGGGGGTTTGGGTAACCCAATTCTTTAAATTTTACAAAGAGGTACACTAGGAGATTGGAAAAGATGAGCTGTTACTATAACCAAGATTTATTGAATGCTTACTATGCACTGCATGCTGTGCTTAGTATTTCATGCATATTTTCTCAATTAATCCTCAATAATCTCATGAAATGAGAAGTATCATTATTATTTATTATCATTATTTTTCCATTGCCTGTGTAGGCTCATAGAAGATAAAATCACCAAAAAAGCATTCTTTATTCCAGACATCTGCTTCCAGAGCTCAAACTCAGAACTCAAACTCTAAACCACATTCTATCATCATTAAGTACTTCTCTTGATCATTGCTACACTGCCAGGAACTAGTACAGTTCTTCATACATAGACCATGCTCAATATTGTAATTATTGAACTCACCTCCACACAATCACCAAAGACTTTATTTCTTTAGTTTAGCCTTATCCTATTTCTCTTTTTATTTCCTAGTAGTAACCTAATATAGGCCCATGGCATACAATATGTATTTGTTATCAAATAGTGTTCACGGACCCAGTCAAATCTAGTAAAGCCTGAAGAGTTGTCAGCATTGTACACATAAAGATCTTGAGAATCAGAATCTTGTCCTTGATGTTATACCCTAAGATTCTTGGAACTCAGAATACCACAGAAAGTTTTGGGAAATTCAGCATAATTAAAAAACTTCCATAGTCAGAAATCCACTCTATTCCTTTATCTCAAACCACAGACTAGATACATTTTCATACCCAGAATTGGTCAGGGAGGAAGATTTGAAGAGAATGCAGAGGAAATGTAGTGTGGCTTAGAAGAAAACTATTCTCTGTCCTCCCTTAGTTGAGTTCTTTGCATTGACAGGGGAATTCACAAAACCTCAGATTGGTTGGGGAATTGAAAAGCAGATTACTTTCTTTGTGGAGAGGGAATATCCTGCAGAAGCAGAAAGACCTGAAGAGTGTCTGTTACCAACCTAGTAATGTTACTGTGAAAAAAAAAAATATTTGTATGGGTGTGCAAAAGGGAGTGGCAGAATTTTTTGAATCCTAATGAGGTATAGGAAGAGCCAAGTTTTACTTTTATATTCAAAAAGAACATCTAAGTAATGGAGAAAGATAGAGACATAAAAGGCACGAGAGTTAGGATGGCAAGATGGCGCCGTGTGTGTGGATCCATGACCAGGGATCAGATGGACACAAAGTTGCCCAGAAGATGCTCACATGTCCAGACTAGAATTAACTCTACCTCACTTGGCCTCTTGCTTCCAAAATATCACCCACAGTTAGACTTAAATTTAGAAATTAGGTGGAAAGAGATAGCAACTGATGAAGATTTTGTTTTCAACTCCTAGTGACACCTAAATTCCTGGCCACATAAAAATTCTGTTCTCAGAAAACTTAAGTGAAAATTTTTTTCACATGTGAGTGAAATTTTGGATCAAAATTCAAGTTCACTATAAAAAGTGGACCAAAGAGGTCTACCAATACTTAAATATTCAAATAAAATGTCTTTTTAAGCTTCCAACTTTTTAAGTTCTATGTAGTAAAATCTACCAAGAGAAAAATTAAATTCATACTGGTTATTTTAATATAAAATTGTTTGACCAACACCACTGTTATTATTATAATGAAAACTTTGATGCTAAGAAATGTGAATCTTTTTTAATTGCTCTGGCATAAACAATTTTATCATTGCCTCTGAAGTAAGTACAGAGTAGCACTGCTAGCTTGCTTTCTTTCATTTATCCATTCAACAGATATTAATGCATACCTAATATGTCAAGAACCAAGTTCACAGAATAACATGGCAGCCAAAAGCAATATAGGAATCAGTACTCAAGGCTAGTGAAAGAAAAATAATAATTACAGGGCCATGAATAACCTATTGTTTTTGTTACTTTACCTTTTAATATTTACTGAGAACCTATAAAGTGCCAATCACTACTAAGTGCATACATGCATTATGAAAAAATGTCCATGCCCAGGTCACTTTAGCAAATGAAATTATTTCAGTTTCAGATCACCACTCTCTTATACTCTCTTGCATAGCATCTTCCTATTTTCTGTTTCTTATCAACAAGAAGAACATAGCTTGTTAAATGGTTCTCATTACAACATATGAAATCCGGCACCATTCTGATTAAATCATGGGTTAATCTAAATTCATTTAAACTTGGGCAGTTCACAAACATGGCCATCAGACTTGAAAGGGCTACACTCTATCTAGATCACAATTTGTTCAGGCACACAGGAATGGTGTTTCCCACCTAAGCACCTACTATCAATACTCTCAGCCCTACAGATGTGCAACATTGCACTTCAGCTGCAGAATGTGCTTTCACCAAGGCTCCAGTACCCTCCAAGTTTGCTAGAGGGATACAGTAAGAAAACTCTTGAACCTGCCTGAAGCTGTTCATAACTGACACCAATCTGCATACTTAGATCTTTACTTCCACTGAGGGCCAGATAAGATAGTTATGTGAGCAAGATTTTCATACATCCTATAATACCATATAAATGGGCACCCTTATTAAGATACTTCTACATCAAGCTCTTCTGGACCAGAATGGTAACTGTCTCAGGACTGAAATAGCCTCCAACATTTTTTAGCTGAATTTGACTTATTAACTATTTTGTTTTTCTACTCGACCCTAAGTGGTAGTATGTTAAGAAACTAGTTCATTATTATATCCTATATCTGTGGAAAGTAAGTTTTTGACAAGAGCCAGTTCAAGACAAATGAAACTTCATGCAGGCTTCAAAAAGTCATTAAAGAAGTGAAGTCAATTTTTTTTTACCAGCCATACAACCAATAGTTCTGAGCAGCAGCTGAAATTTAGTACATTCTGTTTAAGGCAACATTTATGGACAGGTTCTCAGAAAAGAAAGATAAACGTGATGAGCCCTACATCCTCCATACTTAACTTTCTCATGGCTCTTAAGTCTGCATTCTTTTTGGTTCAATCACAGTCCTAGGAATGACACCATCACTGCCAGTTTCCTGAAATAATCAGCCTCCCAGGCCAGATAGAGACTAGGCAGCTGCACAACTCTCTTATGATTCCCAATGGCAGAGGGTCACACAGGGCCATGACCTGGCATCACACACAGGGCCTTCCATTCTGCAGACTATACCTCTAGCTTCCAAACTGAGGACAAGCAATTATTTAAAACTATTTTTCTGGTTACCTTGAAGACCCTCTGTCCCAATTTCTTTTCTTCGTGTTAGTTAAAAAGCAGGGCTCACAATTGGTTTGAAGTACAGAACTAAAAGCCACTTGCTCAGATTGTTGGTGGCTTTTAAGATGACTAAAGTTTTTAAGTATAAACATACAGAATCATAAAATAAAACTAGCACCAAGGTCAATAATCTTTGCTATCTTGACACTGCTGTCAAGCTAGAAGGCAGGAGAAAGTTTTGCATCCTTACTACTTATCTGAGAAGGCCCTTGGCAGCCTTTATCATCGCAATATTTGAATTTCTGTTACCAAAGTGAGGACCCTTACCAATCTTCAGTGCATTGAGGGAATTTAGTTTACCTAAAGAATAAAATTAAGTTTGAAAAAAATATTCTAACGTAAAGAGGATACCCAATAGCTGAGTTATCAAAGACAAAAAGAAACATTGAGGTTTGAGGTCAGAGAAAGCATTCATAGGAGGAGTCCTTCTTTGGGTGTGAAGGGAACAAAGACCACAGAGCTGAAATCAATGCAGCCCTACAGCTTCAAGTATGCTGAACAAGTTCTGGGGATCCTGGGAAGAAAATGTATAGGAGATTAAGAGCTTCCTAATAAAAAATGACTGAATTTGAACATGTCAAGGGGAAGGGAAAGCAGAGGAACTCAAAGAAACTGAGATTTTTCTCTCAAAACCTTCTAAGGAAAAGGTTGTTGTTATTACTGCTTGCTCTTTCCTATCTCAGCAGCCTGGCTGGGAAGCAATGGAGTCAGCAAGAAAAACACAATGCGACCTTCTGTTCTAGGGGAAGTGGGAAAAAAAGAAGTCCAAGGTTGCCTCCTTCTTACCCACTCTTGAGGCACATTTTCATGCTATTGTTGGACTTTGCAGTTTTCCTTCTGGTTGCCATGGCATCAGAGACACAAATGCCTTCTTCCACTTTAAAACTGAATTCCCTTACAAACAAAATTGTTTCCGTTTGAGAATATTCTCACCCTCACACCCATCAGAACTGCTTTCAAAAGAAAGAATGTGTCTTTTTAAAATATGGATGAAATGCATTGCCTTCTTCTGATTATAAGAGGAACATATTTTTATTTTGAAAATGCAGGGGAAATTGTTTTTTTAAATGGAAGAAATTGCCCTAAGAGCTTGTTACCTGATGACCATATAAGTGGCATGTTAGCATATTTATTTCAGGTCTTTCATATGTAGATATATATATATATATATATATATATATATATATATATATAGTATTATGTATTATGTATTGCAAAGTTACAATCATATTACATAGATATGATTATGCATGCTCTTTTTCCTTCACTTTATATTCTACAGACCCACCCTTCTGAAGCAGGATTATAAAACCCAGAGATACTCTGTATGAAGCTTTAGCATTTTGCTCATTTGCATCTAACATATTCTCATTAAAAGAAGAATTTAATAAGACAGCAGTCTGACCTTTATGCCCTCATAAATCTAAAAGTTTGAGAGAAGTTAGAGGCAGAGAGCGATGGGTTAACTGTACAAAGCCATTTGGTCTCCATCAATTTATGCTCTTAGCACACAGATATCTTCATATATTGTCTTGGGTTGTTTAAAGAAAAAAAATCTGAGAATATAACTATAAAATTTATGACTTTTCTTTTAATAATTACACATTCTCTGCAAGTACAAGCATACTTTTCAATGGGAATCTATCTGCCCATTTATTCTTGCCAAACAGATCACTGTCGAGAGCCATCCATGGGCTGTATGTGGACTACATGGTCTTCGCAGCCTAGTGAATAGGAGAATCTGGTGTCTGTGAACTTCCAGTGGACATTTACTCTGTCTAAGACTGCCCAGACACATTGTGAGCCCTATTCAAGCTCTGCCTGGTCCCACACAGCACCAGAGATGGGGTGACCTGCTACAACCAACCAGCCACACAGCCTCTCAGAGAAGGGTATGATCTTCCAAGATGCCAATCACCCTGCTGACTTTAAGACACCATGAAGCAAAATTCCACCCCTGAAACCTTATCCCTGCCTTTAAAAAGTATGCTTAAATAAACACCGGGAGCCATTTTCTAGTTGTCTAGCTCCAACTCCTGTGTGGACTGGACCTATCAGGTGCTCCATCCTTTGAAACTAATTTTCCAACTTTGTCTTTTGTTCTTCACTAATTATTCTAGACTTTAATTTCTTAGGTGGCTTACATCCTCCTGAACAGGAAGAAGAACCCCCTAATGAAGTGCTAGCTGTTATTAAACTAGTCCAATAAACCAGGAAACCAGACATTTAATGATATAAAACTATGAAGACAGTGTGCTTTAGTGGAAATTGTATAGATTCTTGCATCAAACAAAACAGTTTCAAAACTAAGGCCTATAATTACTAGATGTGTGACCTTAAACACAGTACAAAAATCCCTTAAGCCTCACTTCCTTATCCCTAATAATTCAGATTTTTTAAAAAAATAATAATAGTGTCCAGCAACAGAGCTGCACTAAGAATTAAATAAAATGAAATGCAAAAAAAAAAAGCCTTACATAATGCCTGACACTTTGTAGATGTTCAACAAATATTGATATTCTTTTTTTGATGGTAACCTGAGCTAAAACTTAAATTTCTTCAGACAGTGATGGTTATATAGTTCATCATATGAGTTGTTAAGTGATCATACATTGTTTTCCAGTTATACATTAACAAACATCCTCAGTAAACACTACTTCCGCTCTCCTATTAATAAAAGTTATATAAGGTATAAAATTTTCTAATGGAATGTTAGAGTCCGGAAGGACAGGAATGTTTATATTTCCAACAGGTTCTTTTTTCTGAATTCCCAGCTCAGTAGAGGAAACAAGTTAATTTGTGTGCCCTCAAAACTAAAAGAGAATAAAAGACTTCCCCTAGCCACTGTTAAGTATCTCTTAACTATTCTACCAGAGCTTCCAGAATCAAGATTAAAAGAATAGGAAAAAAATTGATGTTTCCACACATTTCATATCAATAGAAGGATGTTGAAACTGTACGGTAAACAGAGTCAGGAAGTAAAAACCTCATTAGAAATTAAATGTTTTATAATTAACCACACTGGAAGCGGATGTTATTGCTAATTTTCTCAAGAAATTTTTTAAGACTGAGATTAAATTAGACCAGTTATTTACTGAATCTCCTGAAAATATATAGAAACCCACCCACCCCCCCCCAAAAAAAACCTTTCTGTTATTATAATATTACCAGGATTAGTCTAAGGCCTAGAAAGCAGTAAAGGTGTGAATTTTTTCTTTTATAGATTATATTACTTTTTCAGCATGTTTCAATCAAGGTAACTAAAATCAAAACCATGCATATAGATAATCAATACAACATTGGAACCTGAAAAAATTCACAGCCTATATTCACATCCACCCTAAGTACTATTACCAATGGGAAATGGATAATGATGATAGGACAGATAGAATAGATAATAGAAAATAATAGATGATTGATTGATATAGTAAAGTGGTATTTTTTAACCATTTAAAAATTATTTAGATATATCTTCCTTAGGCTGCTGAGATAATCTATAAATTTTATATATTGATGTCATTTTATAGATAAGGAAAAACAATACCCAGGAAAGTCTTGAGATTTGGCTAATCATCTACAGACTTGAAACCAAAATTGAAATGCTTGAATTTTCTTCTCAAGACAGTGAGGAGTTATTGAAAGTTTTTGATCATGAAGGTCATATTGTCACTAAAATGTTTTAGGAAAACCACTCAGAAAGTGGTTTGCAAAATAAAGGATGTAGAAATTAGCGGCAGAGAGGTAAAATAGGAGGCTGGTGAAAGAAAAAATTCCTAATAAAGACACAATTATTGAAGTGTGATATTAGGCTTGCTTCCACTAAAAGTAATCTGGTTTGATTTGATTTGATTTCATCTCATTTTGGTTTTTGTGTTCTATCTACCCCCTTAATAAGACCTTTTTTACTCTCTCTTTCCCTTCAGAGGAATAGGGGAGCTTTCTCACTTAACTCTTTCCCCAAAGCATTGTCAGAAATTTCTTCCTCTTGACATTTCATTCTGCTTTAGATTCCCAATTGTGGCTCTGTACTTTCTCTGTAATCATTGGAACAAATTTTGGGAACAGTCATGGTGTCCTACATTGACCCCACCCTCACCTCTCCACTTGAAGTACATACAATTTAGTACCTTCAAAGAAGCCATCTCCATATGCAGCCTCAGAAATAAATCCCTTATGACATTACTTCTCAGCAAGAGACAGAGAATGTCTACCACCCAGCATTCCCAAATGAGTTCTAATTTTTAACCCCACAAGTTCTTTATAAACAGAGATGGATTTCTCTATAGTGAGAAATCACAGGTCCACAAAAGGTGTTTTCTTTTAAGACACCCATTCCTAAATTTTTTGAGAGCTAAGGTAAACTGACCAGCCTGGGGAAATACAGGGTTTGTGATTTAGGGGGCTGCATTTCAGGCCTAGCCTTCTTTTGAAGGCATTCTTTTGAGAAGCACTGTTTGCCTTAGGGAATATGTTCTCTTTCCTCTTCACCAGGGGGATGTCTTCCTTCTTTGGGATATGCTCTATTTGAAATAAACTGAACAAACAGGAAACTTGGTGATAAAAGGAAAATGTTATGTTTAATTTTATGTGGTCAGTAAATAAACCTTCTTTACGGTCTAATAAACAGGCCAAGAAAATACCACATATTTGACAGAGCTAATTAACTTTTTTCTAATTGAAAGCTATTTTAAGGATTTTATACTTGAACTTCACTTTTTATATTAAAAAAGAAGAAAAGAAAAACCACTTTGTAAGGGAATAATTCATTGGTTGACAAAGGATCATCAGCTAACCAAAAAAAAAAAAAAAAAAAAGTGCCAGATTTCTTTAATAAAAGTCTAAAAATAAAATAAAATAAAAAAATACCCAGCAAATAGTTTTAACATTTAGGGATTATCTAATTTGAAAAATTCTCAATAGAAGGTTTTTTGTTTGTTTGTTTGTTTTGTTTTGTTTTATATTAAGGTGTTTACTATGCTTCAGGATCTAGTTAAAATGCCATATTTACTAACTTCAATGTAGGTGGTAAAAACACGGTGGGTTTTTTTTTTTATTTTTTTAGTTGTAGACGGACACAATACTTTTATTTATTTTTATGTGGTGCTGAGATCGAACCCAGTGCCTTATACACGCTAGGCAAGGGTGCTACCACTGAGCCACAATCCCAGCCCTGGTAAAAACATGTTTTAATCCTCTGGCACTTATGAAAGTACTTATCAATTTTTTTTTTTAACTACAAGTACTCTACCACTGAGCCACACACACACAGCCTGCCCTGTGTCTGCACCCACCACTAAACTCTAAGCTCTAGAGGACTTATTTATGACTACTAAACAATGACTAGAGCTTGGCTTTTTAGTACCTATTTGTTGAATGAATTAACTAACTGATTAGTATCTTAATGTCAGAGTCCAGTTTCAAATAAACTTTAATCTTTTAATAATTTTAGGCTTACAGAGTTGTGAAGGTAGTAAGGGTTCTCATATACTTCTTATACAATTTTAGTTTCTTCTAACTCCATTATGTTATAGTTCAATGGTACATTTGTCAACCACAAGAAGCCAACATTGGTACATTGTTATGAAATAAGCTCCTGACTTTTTTTGAAATTTAATTCACTTTCCATTAGTGTTCCATTTCTATTCCTGTATGCAATCCAGCACTCTGAATTAGATAGGATAGATAGTAAAACATGGTTAAGGAAATGCCCCTTCCCGCCTTAAAAAAAGAGGCTTTTCTAAATGAACAGGCTACTCCATGAAATTAACCTGTAGAAATATTCCAAACATTCCAGCCAACTCCTTTGTCTCAGGCAGCAGGAAAAGGGAGGTGGGACAAATCTGAGTAAAGGCCACAGGCTCAAATGCTAAACAACAGCCTTAACACTTTTCCAATACCTGATTAGCATAAATAACCAATAGTTACATAAGTCCCTAACTAGTCCCCTATCATATCCCCCCTCACCCTGCAAGAAATCTGTCTCTGCTTCTCACTTGAATAAATCCTATTCTTTTAAACTCACTCCTCCTCATTGATTGATTTCATTCTTTGAATTTGTGAAGCAAGAACCCAGAAAGAAGTCACTGGCAGGTGGCTGGGCTTCTGCTGCAGCACCACAACAGTTGAGGCTGAAAATCCACTTTTAGTACTACATTTTGCTTCGTTATCATGTCACCTTTGTGTTTCCTGGTCTATGACTGTTTCTCAGTCTTCCCTTGTTTTTCATGACCTTGACAGTTTTAAAGGAATAATGATTACATATTTTGTCAAGTGTCCTTAGAGTTGGTTTTAACTGATGTTTTTCTCATGATTAGACTGAGGCAACAGATTTTTGGAAAGAATGTCACTGAGGTGAAATGTCCTTATTTTCCCACACATAGGAACATAATATGCATGCAATATCACTGGTGATGTTAACCTTGGCATACCATTAAGGTAGTGTTTGCCAGATTTATTCCTCTATAAAGTTACCATTTTTCTCCATTCTTTAGAAGTAGGTCAGTAAATCCAACCAATTCACAAAGGAGAGAAGGAGGTATTTACCAAAATTATTTGGGACAACATCATTCTAAATGAAGAAAAATTGAAAACATTCTCTAAAAACTGGAACAAGACAGGGATGCCCTCTTTCACCACTTCTGTTTGACATAAATCTTGAAACACTGGCCAGAGCAATTAGACTGACGAAAGAAATTAAAGGGATACAAATAGGTAAAGAAGAACTCAAATTAGCACTATTTGCTAACAATAGGATTCTATATCTACAAAACCCAAAAGATTCCACCAGAAAACTTCTAGAACTAGTAGATGAATTTAGAAAAGTAGCAGGATACAAAATCAACACCCATAAATCAAAGGCATTTCTTTTTTTATTTTTTTTTATTTTTTAATTTTTTTAATTTTTATTGTGGGTTGTTCAAAACATTACAAATTTCTTGACATATCATATTTGACACTTTGATTCAAGTGGGTTATGAACTCCCACCTTCACCCCATACACAGATTGCAGAATCACATCAGTTACACATCCATTGATTTACAAATTGCCATCCTAGTGTCTGTTGTGCTCCGCTGCCTTTCCCATCCTCCACCCTCCCCCCTCCCCACCTCTCCCCTCCCCTCCCCTCCTCTCTCTCTACC
>NW_026000076.1:248394-250130 GCF_001458135.2 Marmota marmota marmota | reverse complement strand
GCCGCGGGGCGATTTGCTGAATAAGCAGTTACCCTCCGTGCGACAAACCTCTCGCGTTTGAGTCCCCGTAGCCGATCCTCGTGCGATGGAAATCCTTCCTCCAGGTTCCGGAGCACCCCACTATTGCTGGAAATTCCTAACAAGATATCCTTTAGCCGTCCTGACTTGTCATACTCCCACACAGTGAAGCAGCACACAGGGGCAATGCACTCCCCTCGCCGCCATCTTCCTTCTCCAATCAAAGGCATTTCTGTATATCAGTGACAAATCCTCTGAAAGGGAAACAAGAAAAACTCCGCCATTTACAATAGCCTCAAAATAAATAAATAAATAAAATACTTGGGAATCAACCTAATGAAAGGGGTGAAAGACTTCTACAATGAAAACTACTGAATGCTAAAGAAATAAATTAAAAGAAGACCTTAGAAAATGGAAAGATCTCCCTTGTTCTTGGATAGGCAGAAGTAATATTGTCAAAATGACCATAGTACCAAAAATACTATACAGATGTAATGCAATTCCAATCAAAATCCCAATGACATTCCTCATAGATATAGTATGAAATTCATCTGGAAAAATAAGGAACCCGGAATAGCTAAAGCAATCCTTAGCAAGAATATTGAAGCAGGTGGCATCACTATACCAGATCTTACACTACACTACAAAGCAATAGTAACAAAAACAGCATGGTATTGGCACCAAAATATATTGGTAGACCAATGGTACAGAATAGAGGACACAGAGACTAACCCACGTAATTACAGTTACCCTATATTAGACAAAATCACAAAAAATATACATTAGAGAAAAGACAATCTCTTCAACAAATGGTGCTGGGAAAACTGGAAATCCATATGCAACAAAATGAAATTAAATCCCTATCTCTCACCATGCACAAAACTCAACTCAAAGTGGATCAAAGACCTAGGAATTAAACCAGAGACACTGTGCCTATTAGAAGAAAAAGTAGGCCCAAATCTCTATCTTGTTGGATTAGGCCCCAACGTCCTTAATAGGACTCCTATAGCACAAGAATTAAAATCAAGACTCAATAAATGGGATGGATTCAAACTAAAAAGCTTCTCCATGCAAAAGAAACAATAAGTGAAGTGAACAGAGTCTACAGCTTGGGAGCAAATTTTTACCACTCACACATCAGATAGAGCACTAATCTCTAGGGTATATAAGGAATTCAAAAAGCTAAATACCACAAAAACAAATAACCCAATCAATAAATTGGCCAAGGAACTGAACAGACACCTCTCAGAAGATGATACACAATCAATCAACAAATATATGAAGAAATGTTCATCATCTCCAGCAATTAGAGAAATGCAAATCAAAACTACTCTAAGATTTCATCTTACTCCAGTCAGAAAGGCAGCTATTAAAAATACAACAAACAACAGTAAGTGTTGGTGAGGATGTGGGGGGAAAAGGCACACTCATACATTGCTGGTGGGCCTGAAAATTGGTGCAGCCAATATGAAAAGCAGTATGGAGATTCCTTAGAAAGCTTGGAATGGAACCACCATTTGACCCAGCTATCCCACTCCTCAGTCTATATCCAAAGGATATAAAAACAGCCACATCAATGTTATAGCAGCACAATTCACAATAGCTAAAATATGGAACCAATACAGATGCCCTTCAGTAGATGAATAGATAAAGAAATTACGGTATATATATATATATATATATATATATATATATATATACACACAATGGAATATTAC
>NW_026000076.1:239052-246750 GCF_001458135.2 Marmota marmota marmota | reverse complement strand
AACTAAATGCCAAATGTTTTCTCTGATTTAAGGATGCTGATTCATAATGGTGTTGGGGGGTGGGCATGGGAGGATTAGATGAACTCTAGATAGGGCAAAGGGGAGGGAGGGGGAATGGGGGTAGGTACATGTATGAAGACATAAATGGTGTGACTTTACTTTGTGTACAACCAGAGATATGAAAAATTATGCTCTATATGTGTAATATGAATTGTAATGCATTCTGCTGTCATATATAACAAATTCAAATTTTAAAAAATTATTTGGAATTCTTCCATCAGGAAAATCTGTCTCTTCTTCCTCTTTTTATTTTCAATTGTTTATGTATACCAGTATCAAGTTTATGTATATGTGTATAAAATATTTCATATTATAACCCTATATTATGTTATTTATTTTGTCACCCAAATTATTGCAGCTTTGGGCAGAGAGACTTCCTTTAGTTTCACTCCTCTGTCTGCTTGTAATGCTACCCACTTTCATTTTTTTAGCACATCCTTACTTTCTAGTACTAAAATATACTCTAAATTCATTGTGTTATTTTCTTTCCTCAGTCCTAGAAACAGCTGGTTCCCCAAGGACTTCTGATTCCTTTTATTGGAAAATTATATTTAGAAAAAAAATCTGTGCACCAAAGTACTTATCTCTCCTGTAATGTTATTGCTTCTAGATTTTTCTCAGTGGCCAGAGTTAGGTAATATATGTATATTAATCTTGTGTGCATAAATCTTTAAAATTCTTTGCTGTATTAATCCATTTGTATATTTATCATGCATGCCTACCTGCATTCATACTGATGTACTCAACTCTAGTACCACAAAGTTTCTTCTAGCCTTGGCCTCTTGCTCACCTGAAACTTCCCACTCCCAAAGTAATAAACACAGCATTCCCATCCACTCACTTATTTGTTCAATTCCAATGTAAATGTAAATCTGTTTCAGAATTGTTAACTCATACATGACCCCATGAGAAACAAACTTACCAACTAGAATACACTGTTTATAAATAATTCTTTCCATCTTCATCCTTACAGTTTCTAGTTCAAACACTAATTTCCTAGTGTACTTTGGTCAGCTTTTTTTCCCTCATACTCTTTAACGAATTTATGTAGTTTATTTATACTATAATATATTCATTTACTGAAGTCTGCATTCCATCCCCAGACTTCTGGCAACCTGCTTGATTTTTTTTATAGTTTATATACAATAAAGTTCATTATGTATGATATACAGTTCTATGGATTTTGAAATACACAGTTATGCACAAACCACCCCCAATACTGTGCAGACTTATTGAGTTGCCCTAAAATTTTCGTAAGTCCTTTCTGATTAAACCACCTTCTTGCTCCATCAATCCCTGGCCTGTTTTCCGTCTTGGTAGTCTTGTCTCTTCCAGAATTTCACATGAATTAAATGATATGATATGTAGCTTTTGGGACCTGGCTCTTTTCAATTAGTAAAATGTATTTAAGATTCATCGTGTTGTGTGAATTGTTTGCTTATCCTTTTTATTGCTGAAGAGTAAAGCACAGAATGAATATATCACAGTGTATACATCTATTACCCTATTGAAAGACAACTCCATTGCTTTCAGTTTTCAGTGATTCTCAATAAAACTGCTGTAAATATTCACCTGCAGGTTTTCATATGAACATGTTCTCAATACACTTTGGAGATACCTAGGAGTATGATTGCTGGGTCATCTGTGTTAAGTATGTGTTTAACTTTATGAGAAACTGTCAAATTGCCTTTCAAGGTTTTTAAAAAATAAAATACAGAGCACAGACTGCAATCATTTTTAACCATGTCAACTATAACATTAGATTGTGGCATTAATTATTTATTAGAATAGCTTATTTTTATATTAGTGATTTCAGGAACCAAGATGGTGGAGGCAAGGTATAAGAAAATGCCTACTGGAGTACAAGACCTATGTAGTCATCATGTCCCTGTTTACAGTAAGTTCCATTACCATGACAACTCTCATCACTGAGGATTTATCACCCATGGCAACTCCCACCACAGGTTCTATATTCTAATTATATTTTAATTAGGTGAAAATAAATTAGTCAATGGGAACAAATGGGGCAAAGTCTTCAATCAGGTCCATATGGGGGGGGGCCAAAGCATAGCTCAGCATATAAGGTAAGACCTGTGTAGACATTAGGACCTTGAGCCCTCTCTTGCTCAGCCACTCCACTGTACTTTACAGTGCTGTGTTCACTTGCAATAAATCTATGCTCTGCTTATTCTGTGTGTCTTGCTCAATATTTTGTTCAGAATGCCAAAATCCGGACCCCAAGTGAACACCCCACAAGTATCATTAGTATATTATAACAGTATATTTTTAAATTAGCTAGTTAAAAGCTTCTCTAAAATTACTACTGAGGACTGAAGGAAACCAGGCCAATTACCTGCACCTATCACCACCTATGAATAGTGTTATTCACATGCAAAGTCACCAGGTGTAAAGCAGTCTTTGTTTGGGGGATATTTGTAGTCAATGTAGCTAGTTTATAAAAACACACTAATTTCAGACAGAGTATATGGTAGATCTCTACCAAGCACATTAAAAATTCTATGTGCCTAAGTGAGCAATATATTCGTTCTACTTTAAAGCATCACACCTCTCAAAACTAAAAGCACCAAACTATTCCTTTTAATAAAAATGACTCGATGGTCTCTCAGAATCACTAGTGAAATCCCTCTTTTATATATCTTCCAGTAGCTTTTTCCATGGATATCCTGACTCAGACTTATTTTCCAAAAATATTTGAAAGTTATCCTTTTATCAACCTCATCCTTCTTCCTGAAGCTCAACCATTACACTTTCTTAAGAATGTTTCTAAATATGTTGGCTGAAACATTAGTCAAGTTGTCTGATTTTCAAAAAGAAGATTGTTTCTTTAATTTATTTTCTTTTTCCTACAGTTCCAAAAACTTGGAAAGACAGAAAATGGTGAGGGGAGTAAATTATCAGTATTATAAAAATGTGTTTTCACATGACTATTTCTTCCTCTGTCCATAATATCATATGCATTCTCTGAATAACTATAATAATTATGAACTCTAATTCTCCTACAATCATTAAAATAAGTATCTCCTATTCTTGTTTTTGCCCCAACAAAAGGAAAAAATTATAGACTTAATCATTCTAAAGTTTGTTTTTGCCTGCAAATATCATGCAAACTACAATTTCAAAACATCTATTATAAACTTCAGCTTTCACTATAGTATCCTATTAATGAACACATACTGTCAATCCTCAATAGTTTGGCACAATATATTCAATGTAGATCATAGTTATTTTTAACTTGAGAGAGGTAACCCCTCTGCATGCAGGACCCAGAACCAATTTCAAGTTGTTCGTCCTGTGTACATTCACACAGGGCTCATTCTCAGTTTAATACTCTATTGTCTCTCCCTTGAAATCAATCATTTTTGAACAAAGGACCCCTATCTTTCATTTTGCACTGGGTCCCACAAATTATGTAGCCAGTCATGCCAGGACCATATTTTAGTCACTAACCAAGGCACTGAAGGGCACTGTAGAAACTACACACTTTTTCCTTCTAACAGAAACTATTTTTAGGGTTTTAGCTCCTGAATCACCTTACTTGGTTCTGCAAGGACTACAGTTCTATAAATTCTCCTTGTTTGTCAGGAATAAGGTAGAGGTGGAGCAAAGTGGGGAGGAGATGGTTAAGAATTTTCATGTCAGATTTTGTACACAGCAGATCCTCTCTAATGGCTGAAATTAATAGAAGAGACTTATAACTGAAGAGGCTACATCTAGTAAGTAATCCCATCTCAGTTTCCCAATTATTTGCCTTTTTCTGTTCCAGGACTTGGGATCAGAGTGTAGAAGGTCTGGTGGATGAGATTTGGCATTAAATAGATAAGTGTATAAATTCCACTTTCACCACTCACTAGGTTTTCATGCTGAACAAATTATCTAAACACTGAGGCTCAGTTATTTTTCATTGTATATAATTATGGGGTACAAAGTGATGTTATGATGTGTGTATACAATATGGATTGAATCAAGCTAATAAAAGTATCTATCACCAAAAACACATCACTTTTTTTGGTAGGAACATTTGAAATGTACTCTTTTAGCAAATTTTAATATATAATACATTAGGTTATTATAACCTTGCTGTGCAATAGATCTCGAAGAACATATTTCTCCTGCCTAACTGAAATTTTGTACCCTGTGACTAACATTTCCTCATCTTCCAGACTCCGGTAGCTACCATTCTACTCTCTGCATCTCTCTGCATCTACGAGTTACACATCTTCGATTTTACATATCGTGAGATCATGTGGTATTTTTCCTTCTGTGCCTGCTTTGTTTCACTTAGCATAATGCCCTTCATATTCATTCATTTCGTCACAAAAGACAGATTTACCTTCTTTTTAAAGGTTGCATAGTGTTCCATTCTCTCTCTCTCTCTCTCTCTCTCTCTCTCTCTGTGTGTGTGTGTGTGTGTGTGTGTTTGTATATACCACCACATTTTCTTTATCCACTTATGCATTAATGACCAGCCATTTTTAATATAAATAATAGAAATAATGATATCTATCCTACTTTTTTAAACTAGAAAATTATATATGTTTAACAAATATTATTAAGGAACTTTCCCTATGTAAAAATATACACCTTAGGTGATTCTTTAAAGACTCCTTAGGTCTCTTCCCCTTAGACCATTCCCAGTTCAGGGCTCCTTTCTACTTGGTCATGTTGCCATGCAAAGTTCCTTACATATATTTGTGTCCTGCCTGAAAAATACAAAGATAAAGAATAAGTTCCAGTACATATCATTGTTCCATATATTTAGCAACCTTGTTCAATTGTTGGAAAAGAAATATAATGAAAATTGGGGAGTATATCAAAAAATATCCTTTATTCACCATTTTTCAAGGACTGTTAACTTACATTTCTCTCTCCTGGTCTGATGGTTCTGAGCTTCTCTTTCTACCTCTTAGTAGTAAGATGAAAGGTAGGATTTTTTTTTACTTTTTTATTATTTTAATTATACAAATTTATAAGGTACAGTGGATAATTAAATATGTGTGTAACAATCACATCAGAGCAACTAAATTTTTCATTTTAAATTTTTTTTAGTTTTTATTAACATGTAATAATTGCATGTACTAATGAGGTATAATGTGAAATTTTAATATGTGTATATGATATGTACTGATAAAATTAGGGTAATTGATGTTTCCATTTCCTTATCTTTGCTTTATGATTGAAGACTTTGAGCTCCAAAAGAGGATTTTTAATCTAAGTTTTGCTTATAAATCTTTACTTTTCCTTGAGAAAAAGACTTACGTATGTTTTTAATTCACCTTCATTCCCTGAGACACTAAAGAATATGGTTTACTCCAGAAAAATCAGTCTAAATCTTCCATGTCTTTCTACTGAAAAATCACATTAAAAATTGTTCCATGTACTTATCACCAGCAAATGATGCAGCCAATTTCCAAAGGGATGCCTTCATAGAGGACATTCCATGTCACAAGTGTTCAGAGCTATTTATAATTCATTTTTGATTGGTGAAGGTAATAAGTAATCTAGATGTTTTATCAAAATTCCCTATCAAAACTTACCCTGCCACAGTCATTTGTGCACTGAAACTTTGACTCAATGGCTTTATTTGTGTTGCCTGATTGTTGACATTGGCCTTTGAGAAGAAATTACATTAAGCAAGAGATTGGCATGCCAAGGTACATAGACTTGGAGCCACCCTCCCACCTTCCTCAAAAAGTTCAATTCACTCAAAACATAGCAAAGTCCTATTAGACTTTGATGAAGGTTCTAAAGCTACACAAGGTTATTTAAATATATTTTAATTTTTTTTCATCTTAATATAGCTCTGTATTACTTCCCAGAATAATGACATCAATCTTGTTATTTAGTGATGCTATAATCCCATTAAAATTATCATTACGCTACAGACTTAGAACTTTTGGAATTATCTCATCTTTCCCCTTAATTTTACAGTCCAGACAAGTGAGACCAGATAATTTAAGTGATTTGCTCAAATCTTGCAGCATGTTAATGGTAACTGAGGTGAAAACCTGTCTCCTGACTCCTGGCCAGAGTTTTTTTTTCATCAGGAAGTGAAGCCACTTCTGACACTTACTACGTTTTTGTCTTGGTTCTTGCTAAAAACTGCTCTTTGCAAAAAGACAAATACCACATATTCTCGCTTATAATGTGAGAAGCTAAAACATTGATCAAAGAACCATGGATCAGAACAGTGGTTAACAGAGCTGGGAAGACTTGGGAGAAGAAGGGATCGTTAGCAAGTGCAAGGGTGCAGTTGGATAGGAGGAATAGCTTCTCATGTTCTATATCATCATAAGAAACTATGGTTGACAACAATTAATTGGATATTTCAATATAATTAGTAGAGACATTTGTAAACCGTTCCAACTCCCAAGAAATGATATGTCTGCTGAGATGGATATGCCAATTACCCTCATCTGATCATAATACTTTATATACATGTATTGAAATATCATGCTAGGTCCCAAAACTATATAAAATTACCAAAGGTCAATTTAAAAACTGTATTTACAAAAAGGTGCTTCTTGCTAACTTCAATCAAAATCCCCTCAATATATCAGCCAAGCAAAAGATTCACGGCTGGGTTGTGACCCAGTGATAGAGTGCTTGCCTTGCATATGTGAGGCACTGGGTTCGATTCTCAGCAGCACATATAAATAAATGAATAAAATAAAGGTCCATCAACAATGACCAAATAATTTTTTTTTAAAAAAAGAGATTCAAATATGAATGAGAATCTCAGATACAATAATATTTATGTTTATTGTATCTATACATTCTTGCTCGTTCTTGGGCAAAGATGAGGAAAATGTTTTTTTTTTTTGAAGTATGAAAACTTCCCTATAAATGTGCAGCACTTATAGAATATCACATGTCCATACACTAACAGAGTACAAAGCCAGGGGGCTGATATCAGCTACCACACACATGAAATAGTGTCTGGCAAAGTAATTTCTGGGTGGTTACACTGAATTGGCAAGATTTGAACTTCTTTTTGGCACATCTTCACTATCTCACCAAAAAGCTAGATCTGCATTCATTCAAGCATGTTTTTTTTCTTGCCAAAACAAAAATGGCTATGGCAGAGTCTTGAGATTGTCCTGTAATCCCATGAGGCTAACCCTTCCTGGAGCAGTGTATGTGGGTGGCATCAGGCCTAAGGAAACCAAGCCAAATATTCAAAATGTCCCTTTGGACAGGATCTCCCCCTAAAATCCCATCATTATCATAATGGATGCTCAGCCCATCCTGGTTCAATCCCCACCACCATCTGTAGCTTATAACTTAAGGACTTTCCAGTCTAGCATCAAAAGGAAGCTCACTAGAAGGATACCTTTTTAAAATTTTTATTTTATTTTTATTTTATATTTTCTTTTTATTCTTATTTCTTTTTAGATATACATGACTGTAGAGTGTGTTTTGACATATTATAAATACATGGAGTATAACTTCCCATTATTGTGATTATACATGGTGTGAAGTTTTACTGGTTGTGTGTTCATACTTGAATATAGGAAAGTTATGTCCCATTCATTCTACCGTCTTCCCTGTTCCCATCTCCGTTCCCTTCCCTTCATTCCCATTTGTCTAATCCAATGAAGTTCTATTCTTCCCTCCTCC